>NC_133659.1:179184514-179369307 GCF_037893015.1 Macrotis lagotis | reverse complement strand
GACCAGAGAAGTTGCTTCAATATTTTTAGCACAGTTGCTATTACTAGCTGTATTTCCCTCTACCTTATTCCTCCCCACTCTCATCTATTCTATTCTCTCTCTTTTTTTAAAACAAGATTTTATTTTGAGTTTTATTAATTTTCCCACCATTCTTGCTTTCCTCCCTCCACCCCCAACAGAAGGCTGTTGTTTCTCTTTACATGGTTTCCATGGTATACATTGATCTAAGTTGAATGTGATGAGAGAAATCATATCCTTAAGAAAATAAAGTATGAGATAGCAAAATTACATAAGATAACAGGTCCCCCCCCACCAATTGAGGTAATAGTATTCTATTTTCTATCTTTACTTTCATCCTGTCTTTATTCAGAAGTTTGTTGTATTTGAGTACCCTCTCCCACAATCTCCACTCTCTTCTATCACATATTCCCCCTCTCCTCGTCCCCCCTTATCCCATCACTTTCTACTAATTTTCCCTAGGGTAAGATAGATTTTATACTCTATTAAGTATGTATTTTACTTTCTCTCTGAGCCAATTCTGATGGGAATGAAGGTTCATGTATCTCCCCCCCCCCCCACCTTCCTCCATTCCACTCCATGGTCAAAGTTTTTTCTTCACTCTTATGTGAATTATCTAAGTCCCTTCTTTCTCTTCCTCCCAATACTTTTCTTTATCACCCACTGACTACATCATTTGACTATATTAGACCTTTATATTACACTCCTTCTTGTGCCCTTTTCTATACATACTCCTTCTAACTGCTCTGCTAAATGAGAAAGTTAATATGAGTTATCATCATCTTCTTCCCATGCAGAAATACAAACAGTTCAACATCATCAAGTTCCTCATAATTAGTCCTTCTCATCCACCCCCTCTGTGGTTCACTTCAGTCCTGTCCTTGGAGATCAAACTTTCTATTCAGCTCTGGTTGTTTCAATAGGAAAGTTTTAAAGTCCCTTGTTCATTGAAAGTCCATCTTTTCCCCTGAAAGAGGATGTTCAGTTTTTTCTGGGTAGTTGATTTTCATTTGTAAACCAAGATCTTTTACCTTCTGGAATATCATATTCCAAGCCCTACCAACCCTTAATGTAGAAGCTGTCAGATCCTATGTAATTTTGACTATAGAGCCACAATAGTTGAATTGCTTGTTTCTGGCAGCTTTTAGTGTTTTCTCCTTGACTTGGGAGTTTTGGAGTAATTCCTGGAATTTTTTTCTTTTGGGATCACTTTCAGGAAAATTCTCTCTATTTCTATTTTATCCTCTGCTTCTAAGATTGCAGGACATTTTTTGTTGTATTATTTCTTGAAAAATAAAGTCTAGGCTCTTTTCCTAGTTGTGACATTCTGGTAGCCCAATAATTTTTAAATTATCTTTCTTGGATATGTTTTCAAGGTCAGTTGCTTTTCCAGTGAGATATTTCACATTTTCTTCTAATTTTCTTTTTTTAGTACAGTTTTATTTCTTACTGAGTCCTCACAGTTATCAGTTTCCTTTAGTTCCATTCTAGATTTGAAGGAGTTATTTTCTTCAGAGAGCTTTTTTTATCTCCTTATCCAGCTGGCCAATTCTGCTTTTTAAGGCATTCTTCTCCGCATTTGCCTTTGGTGTTGCTTTTTCCAATTGGGCCTAAACTGGTTTTTAACATATTGTCTTTAGTATTTTTTATATTTCTTTCCTCTAGCTGCTGACGTGGGTTTCATGATTTATCTGCATTGTTCTCATTTCTCCTTCCAATTTTTCCTTTACCTCCCTTGTTCTTTTCAATGTGTTTTTGAGCTCATCCATAAACTTAGCCCATTTTCTATTTCTCTCGGAGGTTTCAGATACCAAAGCTTGGATTTTGTCATTATCCAAGAATGTATTTTGGTCCTCCCTCAGTATTTTTTTAATCATTGCTCTTAAGTAGTTCAATAATTTTTAATTTTTTTCCTCCTTAATCTGTTTCTTAGGTCAGTCCTTCCAAAGAGTTATTGTATATTTTCTTCTATTTTTTATTTTTTTTAATTTTGTTTCATTTATGCTTCCTGTCTGATAGACAGCTTCTACTCGATTAATTTTAATTTTTAAGAAATTGTTTTTGGGGTGGCTAGGTGGCGCAGTGGATAGAGCACTGGCCTTGGAGTCAGGAGTACCTGGGTTCAAATCCAACTTCAGACAATTAATAATCTAATCACCTAGCCATGTGGCCTTGGGCAAGTCACTTAACCCCATTGCCTTGAACAATCTAAAAAAAAATGTTTTCTTCAGTTATCTTTTATATCTCCTTTTTCATTTGACCAATTCTGTTTTTAATTCATTGTTTAGAGGATTTTTTCCCATTTGGTCAATTCTGTTTTTTTAACAAGTTGTTTTCTTTTTCCCATTTGCCTAATCAAAGTTTTCTTTCTTCAGTCAATTTTTGTTCTTAATTTTTTAAGCTGTTGACTCTCTATTGCATACCTCTTATTTATTTTCCAAAATTTCTAGCTGATTTTTAACATCCTTTTTTGAACTCTTCCAAGAGAATTTTTTGAGCTTGAAACCAATTCATATTCCCCTTTGGGGCTTCACATGCAGGTCTTTTTCCATTGTTCTGTCTTGAGATGGTGATGTGATCTTCCTTATCATCATGATAGCTTTCTATGGTTCAAGGGTTTTTTTCTGTTTTTTACTCATTTTTATCCTAATTTATGGCTTTTCAAGTTAATTTATGCACTGCTTGGGACACTGTCCTAAACTTTTTGTACTTTAGATCAGTTTTCTGCTCACAGACTTTCTGTTCTGGGTATCTCAGATTCTGGTGATTGTTCATTGAACTGGAGTTGCATAATCTAGTTGTGCCTGCTGTTCAGGAGCTCTAGTCATCTCAATATGCCCTCTACACAGAAACTGGGAGCTTCACAGCTGTCCTGCTGTGCTGGTGGTCTGCTGAGTCATGACCCATGAGCCACATTTGTTAAATTTTGTGCCATGACTGAAAGGCTCCTATTGGTTTCTCTGTCTTGCCTATGCTGGATCATGCTCCCCCTCTACCCTTATTAAGATAGAACTTTCTTGAAGTCTTTCCAAGATTTCTTAAGCTGAAAAATGCTTCATTTTATATTTTTATTTAAAGGCACCTAAATTTCTTTAGAGGCTTGATTTTATTTTGTTTCTAAGGGAAGCTGGGAAGAGCTCTGTAAAGTTCTTGACTTCTCACTATCTTGGTTTCATAACTTGGTTTGGAATTTTCATTTTGGGGTTTGATTCAGGAAGTGGTTGATAGATTCTTCCAATGATTATTTTAATTTCTGTTTCTAGGATATTATAGATTTAATTGAATTTAACTTAATATCTAGAAGACTAGCTTTCCTTGATGACTGAAAGATGTTGTTCAAGCTCGTTTTGTTGATCATGACTTTCAGGTAGTACAATAATTATTACATTATTTCTCTTGGATCTATTTTCTAGGTCAATCATATTTCCAATAAAGATATTATACTTTTTTCTTATATTTTTTCTTTTTTTAAAAAATTTTATTTAATTGATTAGCTTCCAGTTACTCAATTCAAATTTTTAAAGAAATATGTTCTTCAGTTAGGTTTCTAGCTCCATTTCCAATTGACCAATTCTACTTTTCTTTTGTATTTTGTTCTAATTTTTTCTCCCAGGTTACATACAAAAACGAGTCTCAACATTCAATTTTAAAATCTTGAATTCTTAATTCTTTCCCCTTTCTTCTAGCCAACCCCCCTTATTGAGAAAGCAAGTTATTTGATATAGATTAAAAATGTGTAGTCATGAAAATATTACCACAATAGTCATGTTGGAAGAGTAAGCATAACCACCCTCCCCCTAAAAAAAAAACCTCAAGAAAACTGAATAAAATAAAAAAATTCAGACACTATTAGCTTTCCTTGGAATGGATAGTATTTTTAGCATAGGTTGTTCATGGATCTTTTGGATCACAGTATTGATGAGAAAAGTCATTCACAACCTACATTCCCATTCTACAATATTGCTCTTATATATAGGACATTTCCCATTGCATCCATTCATGCAAGTTTTTTACTGAGAGTATCCTATTTATTTCTTATAATAGAATAGCATTTCATCTTAATCACATACCATAATTTGTTCAGTCATTTACCAAATGATGGATATCCCCTTGATATCCAGTTCCTTAACACCAAAAATAGTTACTATAAATATCCTTATACATATAAGTGCTTTCACTTCTTGTTTTTTATCTCTTCTGGAATATAGACCTGGTAGTGGGATTGTTAGGTCACAAGGTAGGCATGATTTTAAAGTCCTTTGGGCATAGTTCCAAATTGCTCTACAGAATTGTTGAATGCTTTCACAACTACTCCAACAATGCATTAATATCTCATTTTTCTTGCATCCCTACCAACATTTATAATTTTCTCTTTCTATCTTATTAGCTAATTCAGTAGGTAAAAACTACTTCTTTAGAATTATTCCAACTTTAATTTCTCCCATCAAAAGTGAATTAGAGGACACAGTTAGGTAGTGCAGTGGATAGAGTACTGGCCCTGGAGTTAGGAGGGCCTGAGTTCAAATCCGACCCCATACACTTGATAGTTGCCTAGCTATATGACCATGGGTAAGCCACTTAACCCCATTCCTTAAATAAATAAAATTTTTAAAAAACTTTAAAAAATGTTTTAAGAAATTAAAAAGCAAATTAGAACATTCTTTAAAAATTATTTTAATTTTTTCATCCAAATTCGTATGTACATTTTTAAGTTACAAAATTTCCTTCCATCCTCTCTTCCCATCTTCTCTCCTCAGCAGCAAAAAGTCAGGTTAGCATTGTATATACATATTTTTATTAAGCATTGCAAGAATATTTTTTAAAAATGATTTAAATAGATAGCATGGATTACCCCATCTGAAACTATTCTTATATTTTTAATTATTTTTCGATTGGGGAATGGCTCTTATTTTTTATAAATTTGACTCAGTTCTCTATGTTTGTGAAATGAGGCCTTTATCAGAGAAACTTGTTTCAATATTTTCCCCAAAGTTGCTATTGCTAACTGTATTTCCTTCCATTCTATTACTCCAACTCGATTTATTTTTTTCTCTTTCTCCTTTTACTCCCCTCCATCCTCAAAAGTGTTTTTCATCTGACTACCTCCTCCAACAATCTTCCCTCCCTTCTATCATCTACCTGTGCCCCTTTCTCCTGTCCCTTTCCTGTCCTCCTTTTCTCTAGGATAAGATAGATTTCCATAGCCAATTGAGTTGTGACTCCCTCTCTGAGCCAATGCCACTCCCCCTCACCTTCTCCCCTCTTCTTCTCCACAAAAGTTTTTTTCTCTTGTCTTTTAAGTGAAATATTTTTACCACATTCTATTTCCCCTTTTCCCCTTATCCTAGGATATTTTTCTCTAACTATTTATTCCTTCTTCATAATATCTTATCCCTGTGAATTCGATTTGGACCTATGCCTTGACTACACATACTCCTTCTAACTGCCCTAATAAAAGAAATTCAGCATCAATAAGTGCCTTATAACATGTCTTTCTTTTTATACTTTGAGTCTTATATTTGAAGATGAAATATTTTGTTCAATTCTGATCATTTCATCAAGAATATTTGAAAGTCTTCAATTTCACTAAATGTCCATCATTGCCCAGAAAGAGTATGTTCAATGCTGTTGGGTAATTGATTTTTGTTTGTAACCCATGCTCTTTTGCCTTCTGGAATATCATATTTCAAAAAAGACCTGTTAATTCTTGTGTTATCATGATAAATAAATTACTTCTTTCTTCCTGCTTGCAGTATTTTCTTCCTGACTTGAAAATTCTGAAATTTGGCTATAATATTCCTGAAATTTTTCATTTGGGTATTTTTTTCAGAAGGTGATTAGTGGATTCTTTCAATTTCTATTTTAACCTCTATGAATAGAGTATCAGGGCAGTTTTCCTTGAGAACTTCTTGAAAAATAATGTCTAAGCTCTTTTTTTGGTCATAACTTTCAGGCAGTCCAATATTTTTTTTTAATTATCTCTCCCGAATCTGTTTTACATGACAGTTATTTTTCCAATGAGATATTGCAAATTTTCTTTTAGTTTTTCATTCTTTTGGTTTTGTTATATTGTTTCTTGATTTTTCAGGTATAAAATTCCCTTTACTCCATTCTATATTGTGAGGACCAATTATATTCAGTGAACTTCTTTATCTTCTTTTCCATTTTGCCTGATTCTGCTTTTTAAGATATTCTTCTCTTCTTTGACTTTTTTGGTCATCACTTGCCATTTGACCCAGTCTGATTTTTAAGATGTTATTTTCTTCAGTATTTTTTTGTTATTTACTTCACAAAGATGCTGACTCTGTTTTCACAGTTTTCCTGCACCCCTCTCATTCCTCTTTCAATTTTTTCCTCTACCCCACTTACTTGGTTTTTAAAATTCATTTTGAACTCTTCCATAGCCTGAGCCCAATTCATATTTTTTCTTGGAGGCTTTGGATGCAGAAGTTTTGACTTAGTTATCTTCTCTTTCATATGACCAAAGCAACTGTCTGGTCAGATTTATTGTTCTTATGTTATTTGCTCATTTCCTAATCTATGACTTGATTTTGATTCTTTGTTAAGTTGGACTCTGCTTCCAGGATGGAGAAAATACAGTCCCAAGCTTTTGGGATACTCCTAGGAACCTGCAAGTTTTCAATTATTTAATGGTCTTATGAAAGATTAGGGCTTCTCTCCTTGTCTGTGCCTATTCTGTGGGTGACTACAGGCACTCTTTTCTGCCCTGAAACTGTGAGGAGGGTACTTGTTCCACTTAGGGAGCTTCTTTTCTTCTTCCTGGGACTGGGACCCCAAACTATATCCCACATCTGGGTATGAGCAAAGCAACAAAGTCCTGCCTCAGTGATAGCAAAGTGACCTTTTTAATATCCCTCTAAACCTTTATCAACTGCGGGCTGAGAGTTCAGGAAGCAACTGTTACTGCTGATTCGGTGTCTCCTGAGCCTTGCTCCTGATCTTCTGGAGTCAGATCTGTTTTGCTGAGGCCTGTACTGTATTGTATTCCTCTCTCACCCAGGTGATGCAGAATTTTTCTGCTGACCTTCAAGTTTTCCTTGTTAATCTCTGGACTGAGATGTCTGAAAACCAACTCTGCTGCCACTGATCCAATCACCTGGCTTCCTGTTCCTGGATTATGGAGTTCAGTTTAGTGGGGTCAGTACCTCCAGTGCAGTTTGTTGGTCTGCACTTCACTCTCACCCTGATGCAGAAAAATCCTTCTCCCAGATCTTCCAAGTTGTCTTGGGCTAGAAAATCGTGTCACTCAGACTTTTTGTGGATTCTGTCACTCTAGAATTTGATTAGAGTCATTATTTAAAGTTATTTGGAGTGGTTAGGGTGAGATCAATGGGGAGTCCCTGCCTTTGCTCTGCCATTTTTGGCTCTGCCTCCAATCTTCTTTTTAATGTATTGTTTTCTTCAGATGATTTTTCCCCTATTAGCCCAAAAGTAATTTTAAAGAATAATTTCTTAGTCAGGTTTTGTCCTTTTCCCGAGCTATTGACTCTTCTTTGCCTCATTTTCTCTCCTCATTTTTCTTCCACCTCTCAAATTTGATTTTTAAAATACTTTCTGAGCTTTTTCAAGAAGAAATTTTTGAACTTGAGACCAATTTGTATTTGCCTTTGAATCTTCACATATAGGTGTATTGACAATGTTGTCCTCTTCGGAGTTTGTATTTGGATATTCTCTTTCACCATGTTAATATTTTATGATCAAGACATTTCTCATTTTTAAAAACAACAGATTTTATACTTAATATTAATAATTATTATCTCAAACAATAATTTTAAATTCATATATGGCTAAGGAAAGTTAAAAAGAGCATCACAGTAATAAATGTGGTCCTATGTAATATAATGCAAATTTGTCTTTCCCCAGTCTCAATACCAAGTCAAAGCTGACATAATCATGGTCTAATACACTTTCAGTGCATATCTTTAAAAGTTATGGTCCCTCTCCATGTTGTTCTTGACAGGGTTAACATCAGAGATTACCCAATGTGGTGGGCAAAATTTAAAAAACTTCAGTTAAGGCCTAAGATAAATGGCTAATCATTTATTAGATAAAGCTAAAATAGCCTAGCCCAGGTCCCAAAGACAGGGAGAATCATCTTGCTCACTTTTTAAAGTTGAGTTCTGTTCTTGGAGTACATGGGGTCCAAAGGCCTGTTCACTGGCTTTCTGTTCTAGGGCCTGAGGACCTAGTGGCTTGCCCACTGCACCAATGTGACCTATTCTGGTTGTGCCTATATTACTTGGATTCTGGACTGGAAACTTGCTTGCTGCCCTGGGGCTGGAGACCTCACAGTTGGCCTGCTGTGCCACTAACCTACTGAGCCAGGAATGCAGGACTTCAGTGGTTGATCTGTGCTGTAGCTGAGCTTTCACTGGCTTATCTGGATGCAGCCTGCACCAGGCTACACTCCCCTTTTACCCTAGTGAGACAGACCTTTCCCAAAGTCCCTCCAGCTCTGTCTCATTATGGATTCTATCACTCAAGAAGTCTTAGAAGCTTGATTTAATGTTTTTTTAAAGAAACTGAGAAGATCTCAGGCAACTTCTTGACTTCTCTCCACCATCTTGACTCCTGCCTTATTGGGAAATGAAATGAACTCCAATGTCAGTGGAATGGGCAGTAATGAATGCCCCAGAATAAGGGCTACTGGCATGGATAGTCCTTTGTTCATTGAAAACTATAAATGATAAAGTATTTTCCCATGGCTGTCACTATAGTACTGAGTAATATGCAAACAATTATTCAGACATAGATTGGAGGAATAATGTGAATACACTAAGAAAATTATATATATTTATATATGTATGTAAAATGTGCCCTCTAGTGAACAGAAATTCCTAAATATTTCTCATATCCAGTGCCCTAGGGAACCATTATAATCCTAAGTGAGTGATTTTTAAGCTAGTTGTTAAAGGACAGGAGGCAGAAAACTCAGGAAAGGATAGAGTGCTATTAGCTTGGGCTAGAGATAGATAATTTAAACATTGCAATGTAGGATGGAGGCACTCACCTGGCACCTGGTTTAGGCAGAAAAGGAAGGATACAAACCAAGCTATTATCTCTCTTAGATTGCTTTCTCAATGAATAGTAAACATCAATTTTGCCTCTTCATGTAGATTATATCTTTGGGTTTAGAAAAAAAATTCTTTTTTTCAGTTGCCTCTATATCATGAACACCTAATCTGTTTCACTGATTAGTTTTCATCTATTCTGCTCTCTTCACTTCCATCACCTTTAGTCAGTGTTGCCTGGATGAAGTCTTAGAGTCTATTTCTAGAGTACTAAAGTCTATTTCTAGAGTCCTAGAGATCAAATCTAGAGGAATGCTATTGTCATGGCTAAGAAAAGAGAAGTGAAGATACTTTGCTATCTGGCCAAATAGGCTGTAAAATTGCCTACACAGGGGCAGCTAGGTGGTGCAGTAGATAGAACACCAGCCCTGGAACTGCCCTCAAGATTTACTTTGTCTATGGTAGGAAGACCTGAGTTCAAATCTGGATTCAGACACTTAATTATTACCTAGCTGTGTGACCTTAGGCAAGTCATTTAACCCCATTAACTTGCAATAAAACCCAAAATCAAGTAAAACAAAATTGCCTATCCAGACCCAACAAATGAAATGTGTATGTAGTCTCTGAAACAAAGAACTCTATATGTAATAATAACTGATATCCTTCTATTGATCTGTCTTCAAGATGCAGGTTCTAGTTGGTTGTAATATGTATACTAACTTGGGTAATGCAGTTATTGACACTGGCACCAAGACAGGATACAAGTTATCAAATTATATTTTCTTAACTACCTTACTAGGGATCACTAAAACACAATAGTGATCATGCTAGAATTATCAACATCTCTTCTGCAACTGTGATATTCCTAACATCTCTGCTTTTTATCAGTATATACATTATAAACTTCAATGATTAGGAACTACCTACCACGTTAAGTGGATTCTTTCTTTTGAATGGTAGAGATAGTTAAATTTATGGTTTTCATCTTCATCCATATGCACTCCTTTTTTCAGGTACTCATTTAATTTCTAAATATGCTATTTTTCTCTATTTTTTTCCTCTTATATGTCAGGATTATTTAGTAATCACCATAAGGCTAAATGACTAAGTGGTCAGAGGATCATTAGACCTTTGGAACTTTGCCATTTGGTAGAATATGGTAAGATTAAAATATATATAAAGGCCCACAACTTGAATTTAGTCTAATTAGTTTGTTTTCTCTTCTAAAAATTTAGTGGAACTGCCCTCAAGATTTAGTCCATCTATGGAGGGGTATCAAACATGTAACCCATGGACTACATGTAACCCACAATGCTCCCAAATGTGACCCCAAATCAGAATTAAATATAATTGATAAATATTTCATTAAATAATCATGAATGATATTCCATTTAAAAAAGTTATTAATATGTGACCTTGCAGGAATCTCTCTGTACAGTTTAGTGGACCTGATTTCTATTTGATGTTAAAGTTGGTTTAAGGGACTAAGACTAAGTCTTAAGTCACCAATGTCCTTTTTTAGTGCCAAAGAATAACAACAACAATAAAATCTGATTATAATTAAAGATCTTTTTCCTTAACAAGGAAGAAGTATGCCTAATACAGAGGAACCATGCTAAATTAAGTAAGTCAGTGTTGTATCCATGCTGAATATTCTTTTCATCCTTTTACTTAAATTAGCCTTTTTTCTTTAACTATTAAATGATCTATTTAATTCTAATCTTAATTTTAAACTTCCAGACCATTCCAATTAGGCTTGGTTTATAAAACTCAGATATTCCAAACCCAATAACAGTTGACTAAAATAATTTCCAGAGTCAACTAGTTGTTTTTCTGCTTTTTTTTTCCTTTCTATTTAGGATCTAAAGTTCTGGATCTGGTTTTAGGCCTTTGCTTCATGAACAATCTTTAATTTATCCTTCAGACATTTTTCATTATTACCCTTCATATCTTCTACTCTATGTCCAAAATACTACCTACTTTCCTCAAATTAATACCAATTTTTTCTCTTTATGTTTATTTGTCCAATCTCTCATGCATAGAATGCTCTTCCTCCTTTTTTCATTAAAATATCTAACTTCTTTCTCTTTATATGGGGCCTTACCTAAGATGTGAGTTGTTCACAGTGCACTGAACTCATGCCAAAATTATTATGTATTAATTTTATATATTTTTTATTTACATATTTATATGTGAGCTGTTTCCCTTAAGTTACTTCCATGGGAAAAAATTGTCACTTTTAGCATTGTATTCCTAATACCTATCATCTACTAGGTATCTATATACACTTGATGTATGGAATTTAATTCAACATGTAAGTTGCCATGTTTGCCATGTTGGATTCATGAATGTTCCTTTCTGCACTTTGAACCTTAGATTTTTTCATGTTCCCCTTACCCATTTCAAAGTGTTTTGCTTCTGACATTATATATCAAATTAATGTCTCAGTACACTCATAAGCAGTATGGTCAACAGTTCATTTACTTTTTTATATTTTATTTTCATCCAGTTATACACTCATATGTCTAAGTTACAAAGTTTCCCTCCACCCTTCCTTCCCACCCCCCTCCCTTCAGTAGGGAACAGTCAGGTTAGCATTTTACATATATATTTTGTTAAATGTATTTACAAATTAATAATTTTGGCATGAATAATTAAGATTAATTGAAAGAGATACATAAGAGATCATTTTTATAAAGTTTTCATCACATTTGGTGGGGGTGTTTTCTTTTTTTCTTTGTGTTTCGTTTTTCTTTTTCCTCTGGCTAGGAATAATATTGGCCATTACCAGTCTAATATAGTTGTCCTAGCTCTCTGGACTGTCCAGAAGAGTTGCTTCCATCAAGGTTGCTCAGCTCATACTGTTGTTGTTATGCATACATTGTTCTCTTTGCTCTTTGCTCTACTTCTTTCCCTAAGCATCAGATCCTATAAGCCATTCCATACATCTGTAGAGACCAATCATTCATGGTTTCTTATAGAATAATAATATTCCATAGTATTCATGTACCATAACTTGTTTAGCCAGTCCCCAAATGATGAGCATCCCCTCTATTTCCAATTCATTGCCACTATAAAAAGAGCTGCTATGAATATTTGGGAGCATGTAGAACTTTTCCCATTTTTTATAATTTCTTCGGGATATAGACCTACACTTGAAATTGCTGGGTCAAAAGGTATGAGCAGTTTTATTGCTCTTTGGATTGGACATAGTTCAAAAATTACTCTCCAGAAAGAATGGATCTGTTCACAACTCTACCAGCAATGCATCAATTTCCCAATCTTCCCACAACCTCTCCAACATTGATCATCTTCCCTTTTTCTCATGTTCACTAATCTAATAGGTGTGAGATGATACCTCATTGTTTTAATTTGCATTTCTCTAATCAATAGGGAATTGGAGCATTTTTTCATATAATTATTTATAGCTTTAATTTCTTCATTTGAAAACTGTCTGTTCATATCCTTTGACGATTCATCAATTGGGGAATGACTTAGGACCTTATGAATTTGATGCCATTCCCTATATATTTTAGAAATGGAATCTTTAGCAGAACTCCTGATTATGAAGATTACTTCCCAGCTTTCTGCATTCCTTCTAATTTTAGCAACATTGAATTTATTAATTAAATTTAAACAATTAATTAATTTTAAATTAATTTAATATAGTCAAAATCATTAATTTTGCAGTTTATAAACTGCTCTAATTCTTGTTTGGTCATAAATTTATCCCTTTTCCATATATCAAATACATAGAGTATTTTTATTCTTTTAATGCATCTATGGTATTGCTCTTGATGTCTAAATACTGTATCCATTTTGACCTTATTTTAGTATAGGGTGTGAGATGTGGATCTATGCCTCGTTTTTGCCTTACTATTTTCCCATTTTCCCAATAATTTTGTCAAATAGTGAGTTCTTATGCCAGAGGCTGATGTCTTTGGGTTTGTCAGATAGTAGGTTGATGTAGTCATTTACCGCAATTTCTTTTGAACCTATCTTAATCCAGAGATCCATTACGCTATTTCTTTTTTAAAAAATATTTTTATTTATTTATTTTAGGCAATGGGGCTAAGTGACTTGCCCAAGGTCACACAGCTAGGCAATTAGTAAGTGTCTGAACCCAGACTTGAATTCAGGTACTCCTGACTCCAGGGCCAGTGCTCTATTCACTGTGCCACCTAACTGCCCCTCATTAGTATTTCTTACCCAGTCAGGCAGTTCTGATGATTGCTGCTACAAATAGTACAGTTTTAGATCTGGTAGATCTAAAACTTTACATTTTGCTTTTCAGTTCCCCTGCTATTCTTGCTCCTTTGTTGTTAAAGATGAATTTTGCTACTCTTTTGTTATTTTTTTCCTAGCTCATAAGTAGTTATTTGGTAGTTTCATTGGCATGGCACTGAATAAGTAATTTCATTTGTGTAAAGTTGTCATTTTTATTATATTAACTCGCTCTAACCATGAACATTTGACATTATTCACTTATTTCAATCTAATTTATTGAGGTGAGGAGAACTTTATAATTGTGTTCATACAATTTCTGGGTTGGGGGGGGAGGTAGCTTCCCAAGTATTTAATGTTATCTATAGTTATTTTAAATGGAATTTGTTTATCACTTGTTCTTGAACTTTGTTGTTCATGTATATAAATGCTGATGATTTATGTGGGTTTATTCTCTATCTTTCTACTTTGCTGAATTTGCTAATTGTTTCAAGGAGTTTTGGGATGATTTTATCAGGTTCTTTAGATATATCATCATATCATCTAGAAAGAGGGAAAGATTTGCTTTCTCATGGCCAATTATGATTCCTTCAATTTCTTTTTCTTCTTTTATTGCTACTGCTAGCATTTCTAATACTATATTGAATCGTAATGATGATAATGGGCATCCTTGTTTCACTCCTGATTTTATTGGAAATGCTCTGAGTTTATTCTCATTAAATATAATATTTGCTGATGGTTTTTAGATAGATATTATTTATTATTTTAAGGAAAGCTCAATCTATCCCTAAACTTTCTATTATTATTAATATGAATGCATTTTGCATTTTATCAAAGACCTTTTCAGCATCTATTGAGACAATCATATGATTTCTGTAGGTTTTACTATTGATATGTCTAATTATGTTGAGTGTTTTCCTAATGTTGAAGCATCCCTACCTACCTGGTATAAATCCAACCTGATCATGTGTATTACCCTGGTAATTACTTCCTGTAGTCTCATTGCTAAAATTTTATTTAAGATTTTTTGTATCACTATTTGTTAGAGAGATTAGTCTACATTTTTCTTTGTTTATTTTGGTTCTTCCTGGTTTAGCTATCAGGACCATGTTGGTGTCATAAAAGGAGTTTGGCAGAACTCCTTCCTCTCATTTTTTAAAAATAGTTTATGTAGAATAGTAATTAATTATTTCTTAAATGTTTGTTTGAATTCACTTGTAAATCCATCTGGACCTGGAGACTCTATCTTAGGGTATTTATTGATGGTTTCTTCAATTTCGTTTTGTGAAATGTGGCTATTCAAGTAATTTATTTCCTTTTTCTGTTAATCTGGACAGTTTGTATTTGTAAAATTCACACATTTCATTCAGGTTGTCAAAATGTATTGGCATACAGTTCAGCAAAATAGCTCTAAATCACCTCTTTAATTTCTTCCTCATAGGTGGTTAGTTCACCCTTCTTTTTTAAAATCAGAATAAACAAAAATTCACCTATTTTATTCAATTTTTCATAAAACAATTCAGTTTTATTTATGAGATTAATGGCTTTCTTGCTTTCTATTTTATTACTCTTTTCCTTGATTTTCAGAATTTCTAATGTTGTAATTCATTGGGGTTGTTTAATTTGTTCTTTTTCTAGCTTTTTTAGTTGCGTACCCAATTCATTAATCTCCTCTTTCTCTATTTTGTTCATATAGGCATTTAGGGGTATAAATTTTTCCCTCAAATCTGCCTTGGCTATATCCCATAGATTTTGGTGTGACATTTCATTATTATCATTTTCATGGATATAATTATTGTTTATTTGTATTATTTGCTGTTTGATCTACAGATCATTAAAGATAAAGTTATTTAATTTCCAATTACTTCTTGATTTATCTCTCCCTGACCCTTTATTACATGTAATTTTTAATGCCTCATGGTCTGAGAAGGGTGTATTTATTATTTCTGCCTTTCTGAATTTGATTATAAGGTGTTTATGCCCTAGTATACTGTCAATTTGGGTTACAGTGCCATGTACTACCAAGAAAAAGGTATATTCTTTTCTATCTGAATTAAGTTTTCTCTAGAGGTCTATTATATCTAAGTTTCCTCTTTCTTTCACCTTCTTAACTTCCTTCTTATTTATTTTGTGGTTAGATTTATTTGTTTCTGAGAGAGGGAGATTGAGGTGTCCCATTTTTAAATTTTGCCATCTATTTTTCCTTGAAATTCACTCAGCTTTTCCTCTAGGAATCTGGATGCTATACCATTAGATGCATACATATATATTTAGTAATGATATAGTTTCATTACCAGTGGTGCCTTTTAAGAAGATGTAGTTTCCTTCCTTATCCCTTTTAATGAGATTGATTTTTGCTTTTACTTTGTCTGAGATTAGGATCGCTACCCCAGATTTTTTTACTTCCACTGAGGTATAATATATTTTTCTCCAACCTTTTACCTTTACCCTGTATGTATCATTCTTCTTCAAATGTGTTTCTTGTAAACAGTATATCCTAGGATTCTGGTTTTTAATCCATTCTGCTAACCATTGTCATTTTTTGGGACAGTTCATCCCATTCATATTTACAGTTAAGATTACAAATTCTGCATTTCCCTCCATGCTGCCTATCACCACTTATATTTATCTCTTTCTTTTTCTCCTATTCTTCCTCACCAAAATTTTAGTACCTTTCCCCTTGGACTTTTTTTTAGAAATTTAACTTTCAGTTCATTTTCACTTATCTCCTCACTTCCTTTTTGTCAGTCCCTTCTTCCCTTATCTTTCCTGTTCACTGCCCCCCTCCCTACTTTCCTGTAGATTAAGTTAGATTTTTAAACTCAAGTAAGAATGTATCTTATTCCTTCACTAGGCTAAATCTATTGAATACAATTTAATCAGCATTCAGATTCTCCCTTCTTCCCCCTCTAAAATTATAAATCTTTGTGCCTCTTTCCTTTGTGCTATAATATTATTAATCAGGTACAGTTCCATTATTTCATTCCTTGACAAGTTCCTATTGTTACCAGAATATCATCACAGATTATTTAGTTGATTGCTTAATTAGCAACATTGACTCAAATTGCATCAAATTGAAATTATAATATTTTTTTAACCTTATCCCCTTTTCAAGTATCTTTCAAATACACACAATCCTCTTCAGGAGCTAAAGTGTCATCCAAAGCCATATCATTTCTTGAATTATTTGTGCTTCTCACCTGAGGCTTATTTTCTTTCACACTTTACCCCTCCCTCCCCATCCAGAATACTTAACCTCTTTTTAAGTGAAGCACAAGAGATTGATCTAATTAACTGTAAGAATCTTGATAATCTCTAAGTACTGGGAGGCTCTGGAGGTCTCACTGAGAACTTTCCAAATGATTGCAAGTAATAGAGACATTGTCTCAGATCCTGGAAGCTCTCCTACTTCCTGGGCTTTACTTCCCCCTTTTCCCCAAAGAGACAGACCTTCACATAAAATCCTCCACAATGTCTACAATCCAAAACTTCTTTGAATCATCTCTTTTTCTTGGTGGGATCTGTAGTGTAAATGTCAAAAGTAGAGGCTTAATTTATCTTTGGTAGGGAAAAATTCCTTAAGCTGGTTTGCTTCACATCACCATCCTGGTTCCACCCCAGAAATCCTCCATAGTTCATTTTCAAGAGTAAGAGAGCAAGTTTCTGAGAAAAAGTCATGAACCTCATTTAGCATTTTTGTCCTAAACTGATGAAGATAAGTTTTACATTCATACATACATACATACAAGTGTATTTTAGATGTTCTGTATTTACTTCCCAAGTGTATTTTAGATATTCTGTATTTACTTCATAAATCTCATCAATGGCAAGAGAAAAGTCATTTAATCACATTCTCTATTTGATTTGTCCCAGGTCTTAATAGAATTACTTTAAAGATCTATGATTTACTTTAAAAGTGTCAAACACATATTCCATAGGCTCTATGAGTCCCACTACATTCTAGAGTGTGGTTTGAACCAGAATAAAATGTAATTAGAAGAGTTCAGGAGACAAACTAGCAGAACAAGTAGTAAATCACCACAACTCTCCCATTATTCACCTCCAAATAACCACAAAATACACCTCAAAACTAATTCTAGAATGTAGAATCAGCAAAAAAATGAGGTGAAATAATTTTTTAGCCTAAGAAACTTGAAAGGTCAGCAGGAGAGGTCTGTCTCACTATGGTAAAAGGGGAGTACAAACAGAACAGGAAGCATCCCAGCAAACCAGTAGCAAGTCCCACTTCTTCAAAGCACTGTGATATCCTGAACCTTGGTGCATCAGTGATGCACCAGGTAAATAGCCTATCACCATTATTATTTAATACAGTACTATAAATGTTAACTATAGCAATAAGAAAAGAAAAATATATCAACAGAATTAGAATTGGTAGAGAGGGAACAAAAGTATCACTCTTTGGAGATGATATGATGGTACACTTAGAGAACCCTAGAGAATCAATTGAAAATTACTTGAAATAATTAACAACTTTAGCAAAGTTTCAGGATAAGAGATAAACCCATATAAATCATTAACGTTTCTTTATTTATTCCTGACAAAGCCTAACAGCAAGAGAAAGAAAGAGAAATTTGATTTATAATAATTGTAAACTATAATAAACTCTTGAAAATCTACCTGCCAAGACAAACCTAGGAATTATATGAACAAAATTACCAACCACTTTTCACACAAATAAAGTCAGATCTAAACAATTGGAAAAATATCAGTTGTTCATGGATAAGCTAAGCCGATGTAACAAAAATGATAATTCTGACTAAAGTTACTTATTTATTCAATATAATACCAGTCAAATTATCAAAACTTTTTTGATGGACCTAGGAAAAAGTAATAGCAAAATTCATCTGAAAGAACGAGAGATCAAGAATATCAAGGGAATTGGGGGGGCTAGGTGATGTAGTGGACAGAGTAGCAGCCCTGGAGTCAGGAGTACCTGAGTTCAAATCCAGCCTCAGACACTTAATAATTATCTAAGTGGGTGGGCTTGGGCAAGCCACTTAACCCCATTAACTTGCAAAAACCTAAAAAAAAAGAATGTCAAGGGAATTAATGGAAACAAATTTACAAAGGAAGGTAATTTAGCAATATCGGATTTCAAACTATATCCTAAAGTGGAAATCATCAAAACTCTTTGGTATTGGTAAAGAAATAGAGTGGTAGATCAACAAAATAAATATAAGAAACAATAGTCAATTATCATAGTAGCAAAGACTCCAACCAATGAGATAAGATCTCAATATTCTACCAATACTGCTGGGAAACTGAAAAACAATAGGACATGAACTGCAATTAAACTAACATCTCACACTATATACCAAGATAAATTTAAAATGGGTGCATGCTTTAGATAAAAGGATGACAGAAAGCAAATTAGAAATGTACAGAAAACTCTGTCTGATCTATGAGAAACGAAGAATCTAGGACCACACAAGAGATGGAGAGCATCACATAATATAAAATAAATAATTTTGATTATTTTAAAATAAACATATTTTGTACAAAGTCAAAGCAACCAAGGTTAGACAATTCAGAAATAATCTTTATACCAAGTGAGTCTTAAAGGTCTTATTTCTAAAAAGAAAAAAATAGAGAGAGAACTGAGTCAAATTTATAAGAATATGATCCATTCCTCAACTGATAGTCAAAGGATGTGAACAGGTAGTTCTCAGATGAAGATATCAAAACTATCTATAGACATAGGAAGAAGAGCTCTAAATCACTTTTGGTTAGAGAAATGAAAATTAAAGCAACTCAGAAGTACCTATTTCATATCTGTCAAATTTTCTAATACAACAAAATATGACAAATGTTAGAGGGAATTGGGGAAAATTGGGGCACTAATGCACTATTGGTGGAATTGAATCAATCATTCTTCAGAGCAATTTGGAACTATGTCCAGAAAGCAACCAAATTGTGCATACCTTTAATCCAGCAATATGACTTGCAAATAGAGAAGAGAAGTACCATGGGAAAAATATTTATAGCAACCTGTTTTCATGGAGGTAAAAAACTGGAAATTTGAGGGGATACCCATCTGTTGGGAAATGCCTAAATCAACTGTGGTAAATGAATGTAATAGAATACAGTAGTGCAATGAGTAATGTTGAACAAGCAAATTTCAGAAAAAACTGGAAAAAGTTTTATGAACTTAGGCAAAGTTAAATGAGCAGAACCAGAAAATAGTATCAACAACACTGTTAATGATCAACTATGAATGACTCAGCTTTTCTCAGTAACACAATGATTCAAGACAAAGTCTAAGTACTCATGAAGGAACCTGCTGCCCACATCTAGATAAAGAACTGATGGACTATCTCTGATTATAGTTGGAAGCATTTTGTTCATTTAATTTATTATTTTTCACATTTTTCCCTTTTGTTCTGTTTCTTCTTTCAGAACTAGGACTAATATGGAAATATGTTTTACCGGATAGCACGTGTGTAACCTATATCACATTGTCTATCATTTTTTGTCAAAGAGGAGGGGAGGGGGGGGAATTTGGAAGTCAAAATCTTGTAAAAATGAATGCTAAAAATGTCTTGATAACCAATTGGAGAAATATTATTAGAGAGAAAAATAAAATAATATGCAGTTGTAAAATATTTAGGAAAACAAATAATATAAGCTCATACATATATAATATTAATATGTGGTGGTTTTTAGTCAATATGTTGTTCATTGAGATCCTTATTGATTTAGTTATATTGATTTGTGTTTGAGTTTAAGATCATTTCATATGGGTGTTTCCTCTTATGACAAGGATTGAAATCTACATACTTTGGTGATCAGCTTCTGATAATAAAGCTCTTAAGATAGTTGGTTTATCAGACAAGAGGCAATTAATCTGTTACCCATATTGAAATTTTTTTTCAGTATGGTAGATAAGTTAGACCATACTGTTTGTTGGCATAGTCTTCAGAAGCCCAATGTTATTTTCACATTGTGATGAGACGTCAGGGTAGGACCTTGGTGGAATTTCACTAGACTAACTGGGAACAAAAGTTCTATTTTAGAAGCTCAGTTACTTATATGACATTCATACTTTTTACTTTCCAAAGACAAATATAATCTAAATAAATCTGCATGAGTTCAATATGGAAAGATTGTGAGTCAGTTGGGAAATGCAATTAGAATAATACTTAGTCCTCATGGTGTATTGTTAATTTAAAAAGATTCATGCAACTTCCCACAATAGAATATATCATATAAACTTAGTTTATCTTCAGCAGAACCTATCACTTTGTGTTTTAATTAATTTGATGTCCCAGGGATGAGAAGTGGTCAATTAACTTTATTCCCTTTATCTGCTGACCAATCATCTTCAAATTCTGAGTTTATATAGGTCATGTTAAATTTTGGGGATAAAACTCCCTCCTAAGTCTTTAGGTTGATTTGTCCCTATTTGGAATTGTTCTGAAAAATTTATATATCTGATGATGAGAATAAAAGGATTCCCAGAATTCATGAAAACTTCAAGGTAATATTCTATATGGGATCCCGATAAGCTTTGCTTCATTTTACAAAAAATAAAAAATAGTATAGTCTTGAGTAGGTGATAATTAACATATTTATAGTTACTGATGGAAGATCCCACCTTTCTACACCAGAACTACAGTCAATGTGGTTTAGACTTACCTCAAAAGGAAAATTAATTTGGAATTTCTAGGAAAAAAAACAATGCTCCCACACATTGGTGAGTCTGTCACTCCCAAATGTATGCAGGTATTAAGCCCAAATTTGGATTCTTTTCCCCTGATCAAAAAGAAATAAATTTGTAGTTGCTAGAAAGACAAACAAACCAGATATTATGGTATGTCTCACTTTCTTAAGGCTTCACATCTTTTCCTAACCTAAGAGCTTAAAGACTACAAAAACCAGCCAAATTTTTTAAAAAAGATGTTAAATTTGTGGAAATGCATCTCTTTCCCCATCAGGCCTACTGTGAGAATCACAGTCTTGCATGAATAAATCCAGTTTTGTACTTCCCTTTAGTAAGGCTCCTTTTAATTTCAAAGAATTTGAAATGGAAAAGAAATTCTCCTTCAGGTCTAGACCTTGGGATAGGAAATTGTTTGTGTCTATGTGTGTGTGTGTGTGTGTGTGTGTGTGTGTGTGTGTGTGTGTATACAGAGAGAGGAAGATACAGAAAAAGACAGATACAGAGGCAAAGAAAGTGAGAGACAGAGATGCAGACAATGAGAGAGAGAGAGAGAGAGAGAGAGAGAGAGAGAGAGACAGACAGACAGACAGACAGACAAAAAACCAAATACGTAGACAGAAACATACTAAGGAAGAGGTCTATATCATAAGAGGCAGAAAGGAGAGAGACAGTGGAGAGAAAGGAAAAAAAGATGGAAAAGATGAGGGAAGAGAATGGAATGAAGGAGAGAGAGAGAGAGAGAGAGAGAGAGAGAGAGCCTACACAGATATATATGTATATATATATATATATATATATATATATATATATATATATTTATATAGTGAAAAGAAGTCTTTATGTAATAGGATCCAATAAGTAAGTAACAAAAACAAACAAGAAAAAGGTTCAAAACCTCTGATAAAAATTTATACCAATTATTAGTTATCGTACATGAGGGAGAGAAAGCTACATAGGTTAGTGACAACCACCTGCCTTGGGAGGAGCATACAGTTTGACTGATACCAGTTCTGCTCCCTCTAATGGTGGTAATAAATGTGTTCTCCCTCTTACTTCCTAAGGCAAATCCTAAAATGAATTGACCTGGGGCAACCTCAGGAGTAGGGTTTTCTTTGATAAATTTGTGACCTGGAATAACAGTAATCTGTCCCCAGTTTTCTTCTCTCTGTTGCATGTGTTGACTATTGCCTTTGTAAAGTTTTGGCTTGCTTTGTGTTCCAGCTGTTTTGCTCAAGGTTGATGCACTATTCAGGTCAGATAAGCATCAAACATTCTACTTTGTAGATTTCATGTTTTATTTATGGTTATTATTTTAGACAGCATTCCTCCTCTCTTTCTGCTGAATCCTTGCCAGATTCTGTAAAATAAAAAAATAGTGCAAACAATAGCAGTTGTAGTCAGAATATCTTTTTTCAGTGAGAATAATATACTGCCTAAAGTCCCTGAGCTTTTAGGTTTGACCTCAATGCCCAATGTAAACACAAATATAAATGACTCAGCCCTTCATTGTCAAACTTTATCTATAGAATTCCCTGCTACTTCAGTGGAGATCATTAGGACACAATTCCCAGATGGAAGAAGCTGACACAGGTATCCACTTATATCAGACAATTAAATTCATTAAGTAAGAAGGTCACCCTTGTGTCCAGTAGACACCACCAATAAATCCCTACGTCAACTTCTCAAGGCTAAAACTTGAAATAATGTTCAATTACATTTCCAGATGAAATTATCAGATAACCTTGCTTGCATGAATTTTTAAAAATTATATATTGATGATCCTAGAGTGCCCAATTTCTGTGATCTGAGGTTTTAGAATATTATCTTCAATTTGAAACTCATTAGATCTGCTGAATAATGGCCATACAAAGTCAAATAATGGCTTTTTTTTTTCCTTTTCTCCAGTACCAAATTGTTTCCCTGATTTAGTCAAGAGAGGGGAGTGAACCCTCTCTACTCCTACAATCAGCCAATATTTTGCCACTGAAGTATTTGGAGCCTCCTGCTTTCTAGTGCAAAGAACATACAAAGTTCTTCTTCCCCTTAGTTCAAAGGAAATAGAGATTTCCAAAAAAAGACATTATGAAATTAGTAAATAGTTAGGATGCCAAATAATTTTCTTAAAGTTTTATTATTTCAAGTAATTAAAATGATTTTGAAGCCATACATTTGATTTTTGGAATTCTTTAAATGTACATATATCTTTATGAAATATCTTTACTTCAAAAAAAAGTTGTATGGATATTAGAAACCATCTGGTAAAGTGAGCTGAAGAATGACTGTTGAGGGTGGCTAGGTGGCGTAGTGGATAAAGCACCAGCCTTGGAGTCAAGAGTACCTGGGTTAAAATCTGGTCTCAGACACTTAATAATTACCTAGCTGTGTGGCCTTGGGCAAACCACTTAACCCCATTTGCCTTGCAAAAACCTAAAAAAAAAAGGCTAGAGCACTGCCCTTGGAGTCAGGAGTATCTGGGTTCAAATCCAACCTCAGACACTTAATAATTACCTAGTTATGTGGCCTTGGGCAAGCCACTTAACCATATTGCCTTGAAAAATATAAAAAAAAGTGACTGTTGAAAGGTGAGCTATTTAGCATAAGGTAAAGAATGGTTAGAGAGGCAAGGATTAAGAATTCTTGAGACAAGGTTGATACAACTATTTTTTAAAACAACTTGAAGTATTCCAATGTTTTACAAAATTTTAATTAATTGAAAATGGGTTCAAGAAAAAATAAAAAGAAAATAAGACCAAGAAGAAAATCCTGATTCAAGAATGTACCTGCTGAAAATGGGAATGAGCAAAGCAGTCCCTGGATCTTTTGGAATCCAGGATATTAGGCATCTTGAAAAGTTTTCCACCATCATAATGAAAATATATTTTAATACTGTGAGAGAAGTTAGAAGATCTTTTGGGGGAAAATAATAATGATATGTAATGGAAATTACTTGAAGACACATTGGAGCAGGCATAGATATTTTGTAAATTGTTATGGTGAACTAAACATGTGATGAATAGGAGAGCCTCTGTGATTTGCCTACTGTGATATTTTTTAAATTGAATAGTGATAGATACTTGGACATTATCCCTGGTCTTCCTTGCTCTTGGTTTAATTCTTTTACAGACATCTGGTGCAGGACAATGTTATGAGAGAAGAAGTTTTGAGCCTTTCCTCACTTACGTTAGCATATGGTTTTGTGAAATTGGATCCTTTTTGTCTTCTTTTCAGTTCTAGGGAAGAGAACAGAACCAGAAGAACATTATGCACACTGGCAGCAAGATGGAGTAATGACCAACCATGATGGACTTGTTCATTTCAGCAGTACAATAATCAAAGACAATTTTAAGGGATTTGTGATGGAAAATACATCTGCATCCCGAAAAAGATTTGTAGAGTTTAAATGAAGACCAAAAGACCAAAGCTTATTATCTTCAATTTTTAAAAGTTGTCTTACACATTATGTAATATTGTTATCTCTAATATTTTCTTTCTACCTTTTGGATCTTCTCTCACAACATGCTCAGTTTTGAACTATGTTTAGCATGGTTACAAATGCAAAACCTGTATCAAATTTCTTTCTCTATGGGGTGGGAGAGAAGGAAGGGAGAACAATTGTAATACTCAAAGCCTTGCAAAAAAGTGATTGGTAAAAATTATCATTGTATATGGTTGGAAAAATAAATCGAATATTTATATAATAAAAAAATAACACATTTATATAGAACTTGTATGAGAGGTATTTTGAGGTGCTTACCATGTTTCTCTCTTTGTTCTTCACTACAACTCTAAGAGGTAGACACTATTATTATCCCCAATTTACAAATTAGGAAAATGAGGCAAATAAGGGTTAAGTGACTTGCCCATAGTCACATGATCATTGTGTCTGAGACTGGATTTGTACTTAGGTCTTCTTGATTCCATGTTTAATGCTCTACCCATTAAACATCTGCCTCCAATCACATATGTTATCCCTTTGGATCTCGACAACAATCCTGTGAAATAAATGGTATTATCACCCAGTCCTACAGGTGATAAAACCAAAGTTGAGAGAAGCTGATTGTGACAAAGCTCACACAGATACTTAGTGTCTGAGGCTGGATTAGATTTCAGATCTTCCTGTTTCCATGTTCACTATTCACCTGACTATTGTCTCCCTAGATTCTTAGTTCCTTCCTATATTTCTCAAACTCCCTATTGATTATTTCTTTTAATCAAGACTCAGACTCCATTGTATCCTTTCCCCTTTTAATGATTGTCAGCTACCTCTTATTTAGACTACAGAACACAGAACAATAAAAAGAATATATCTAGGAAGAATCTTACAAATCATTTGGTTTAAGACCCTAAGTTCCTTGTTAAGTCACTTTTTCAGTTGTGTACAACAGATCTAGCTTCTTCTGCCCTCAGTTTTCCTTTGATTGTAATTTCCTTTATTGCAAACTCCCTGAGGGGAGGAGCTTTCTTTTGCTTCTTTTTGAAAACTGAGCTTAAATATTTAATGATTAACTGAAATATTTAAGGACAGCCATTATGCTCCAGTTTCTGTCATACAACATAAAGTTTTTCTTGTTTTACTTTGCTCTACCCTTCAATATCTCTATAACTGAAATATTACTTTATCTATACAGATAACTATATCTCTAAGCTCAATATCTACTCTGTCATATTTCATGGTCTCTATTTCTCTACTTAGGAAATAATATTTTACTCTTCTACAGATTACTGATTGAAGATCTTCAGATCAATGAAATGTTCCCTTTATGGCAGGAATTCAAGAACTTTCACCATCTTAGTTGTACTCCATTGGATGCTGACAGTCTATTAATGTATTTCTGAAACTGTCATGCTTAGAGATGAACATTAAACTCCAAGCAGGGTCTCATGAGGATAGAATGTGGAAGGACAATCACCACTTTATTCTGGAAGCTATGTTTTTCTAAATATCATTAAAATGGTTTAGTAAAGCAATAGATATAGTACAGTGCCTGGAGTCAGGAAGACACCTCTTTGTGAGTTAAAATCTGACCTCAGATATGACCTCGGGGTGTGACTCTGGATAAGTCAATAGACTTTCTTTACTCCAGTTTTCTCATCTATAAAATTAGCTGGAGAAGAAAATGGCAGTATCTTTACAATTAGAAGCCAAAATGGGATCATGAAAATTGGACTTGATTAAAAAAATAACTGAATAGTTTGCAGTTCAATAAAACTCTCAGATATTTCTGATGGAACTGAAATCTAACCAAATATTTTCTGCCTTCAATATATGAAATTGATTGTGTGAACCTAAGTGCAAAACTTTGCATTTAATGCTATCTTATTTGGTTCAGCCAAAGTCTGTAGTTTGTACAGAGATTTTCTTTGTTAACTCTATCAACAAATTAGTGCTTCCTCTTTATTTATTGTTATCTTCAAATATGATGAGCATTAAAACTGAGACTTCATTTAAGTTATTGATATAGAAATGCTAAACAGAAAAGAATCATGGATCTCTGGGATGTAAGAGACACTTGACAAACTGACATTCTTCATGTCTGGCATCTAATCAATTATGGAATAATGTGCTGCCATTTTTCAATTTTACTTTATTTTTTAATTTAAAATATTCTCCTTCCCTTCATATTCTCCTCAAACCTATTAAGAAAGGAATAAATATGATGTCCAAAATAGTATGAAATCATGGAAAACATATTACCACTTTAGCCATGTTGCAAAAAACAAAGGAAAAAGTCCTACAATCTTCACTCAGGACTCAATTTTTGCTCTGGAGAGAGCATTTTTAATATCATGAGTTTTTTGCATTTGTATTGGATCATTGTACTGCTATGAATAGTTAAGTCTTTCACAGTTGATTATAGTTACTGTGTACAATGTTCTACAATACTCGGTTGATTTTGCATTAGCTCATATAAAGTCTTTCCAGATTTTTCTGAATTCATGCTCTTCAATATTTCTAACAGTATATTAATATTTCATCACAAATATATTACAGAGCTTTTTCAGCCATTTCTCAATCGATGGGCATCCCTTTAGTTTCTAAGTCTTCACAATTTTTTTTATTTTTTTATAATTTTTTTCTTTGATTTCTTGATTACTGAATTTTATAGCCCTTTCAGCATAACTTCAACTTGTTCTTCAGAATGGTTGAATCAGTTTATAGCTCTACCAAGAATGTGTCAATGTATCCATTTTTCTACAGTCCTCCCAGCATTTTAATTTTCTTTTTGTCTCTTACCTTAACTAACCTGAATAATGTGAAAGGCTATCATGGAGTTATTTTAATTTGCATTTCTTTATTTTTAATGTTTTAAAGCATTTTTGTATGCCTATTGATAGATTTGATTTCGTCCTTTGAAAAAAGCTGGAGGTGTGGCCAAGATGGTTGGCTTGAAGGCAGAAATTCCCAGAAACACATTTCCCCAAAACTTCAAAAGTCATCAAATTATGGCTCTAGCCAACATCTATAGGGGGAAGAACCCACAGAAAGACTGAGTGATACAATTCCCCAGTCCAAGACATCTTAGAAGATCTCTGGGACAGATCTATTCCACCAGGACCAGGGGTTGGAAAAAGCTGCAGCATAGATGCAGACACAGAGCAGCACAGCCATGCTGAGCACCTGAGTACATGGCAGAAAGGGTGGTATAATCATGCAGAACATCTGGAAGGGGTGATGAGAGAGCTCTACCCAACCAGAGCAAGTGCAGAGGGCCTCAGAGCAATCCTGGGGTGAGAACCTGTATCAGGAGCAGCACATCCAGAGCTCTCAGTCCATAGACAGTTGGGGAGCACGGATAGTGCAGAGGTCTCACTACTTTCCCTGGGGAAGGACTCAGCTGTTTGCCACATTCAGATCCAGGTTGCAGCTTGGGCTCCCAAAACACCACCATAGCTAAACAGGGACCATCCTCACAGCTTCAGGGCAGAGGGCAGGGCCTTAAACCAAGGGAGCAGTCAGAGCCTCTCATAAGACCTTGGAGGAATTAAAGTCCCTGTGGGTTGTCCCCAAAATCCCCTAAAACCTTGGAAGTGTGGTAAATCAGTCATAGGTTAAGGAAATGAGCAAACAACAGAAAAATAAGAATCTGACCATCGAAAATTACTTTGGTTCCATGGAGGATCAAAATACATACTCAGATGATGACAAAATTGAAGTTTCCATATCCAAAACTTCCAAGAGAAATAGAAAATAGGCTCAGGCTATGGATGAACTCAAAAAAGATTTTGAAAAGCAATTAAGGGAGGTAGAGGAAAAATTGGGATGAGAAATGAGAGCAATGCAGTTAAATCATGAAAACCAAATCAGCAGTTTGAGGAAAGAAATACAAAAATATACCAAAGAAAATAACATATTACAAACCATTTTAGGCCAAATAGAAAAAGCAAAACAAAATGGAAAATTAGGAGAAGAATGCCTTAAAAAAGCAGAATTGACCATCTGGAAAAGGAGATAAGAAAGCTCTCTGAAGAAAAATAACTCCTTCAAATGCAGAATGGAACTAAAGAAAGCTGATGACTTTGAAATAACACAGGAAGAAATAAAACTGGATCAAAATAAAAAAAACAAAAAAATAGAAGAAAATGTGAAATATATCATTGGAAAAAACAACTGAACTTGGAAACAAATCCAGAAGCGATAATTTAAAAATTACTGGGCTACCTGAAAGTCATAACCAGGAAAATCACCTAGATTCCATTTTTCAAGAAACAATACAGCAGGATTGCCCTGAGATCCTAGAAGCAGAGGGCAAAATAGAAATTGAGGGAATTTGCCAGTCACCTCCTGAAAGAGATCCCAAAAGAGGAGTATTATAGCCCAACTCCAGAACACCCAAGTCAAAGAGAAAATACTAAAAGCTTCCAGAAACCAGCAAGTCAACTATTGTGGTTCCATAGACAGCATTACATAGGATCTGGAAACATCTACGTTAAGGGCTTATAGGGCTTAGAACATGATATACCACAAGGGAAAAGATCTTGGTTTACAACTGAGAATCAATCATCCAGCAAAACTGAACACCCTCTTTCAGGGGAAAAGATGGACTTTCAATGAAACAGGGGAATTTCAAACTTTCCTATTGAAACAACCAGAGATGAAGAGAAAGTATGATCTCCAAGTACAGGGACTCAGGTGAACCATAGAGGGGATAGATGAGAAGGACTAATTATGAGGAGGTTAATGATGTTGAACTGCTTGTATTCCTGCATGGAAAGAAGATACTGATAACTCATATGAACTTTATCATTCATAAGAGCAGTTAGAAGGAGCATATTAAGACAAGGCACAGGAAGGAACTGAATATAATTGTATAATATAGTAAAAAGATGGAGTCAGTGGGTAATAAAGGAAAGTAGTGGGAGGAAGAAAAAGGTGAGGAAGAAGGGGGGTTAAGATATTTCACATAAGAGTCAAGAAAAAGCTTTGACAATGCAGTGGAACAGGGGAAGGTGAGAGGGGGAATGTGTGAGCCTTCATTATCATCAGAAATGGCTCAGAGAGTAGATAACATATACACTTAATATGGTATAGAAATCTACTGTACTCTAGAGAAAAATGAAAGGAAACTGATGGGATAAGGGGAACATGGAGAGGGAAACAGGGGAATAGATGGCAGAGCAGAGGGGAGATTATGGGAGAGGGTACTAGGATGCAACACACTTCTAGAAAGGGACAGGATGAAAGGAGAGAGAGAGAGAGAGAGTGGAAAATATGAGAGTGGAGAGGAATAGAGTGGAGGAAATTACAGCTAGTGATAACAACTGGGGGAAAAATACTGAAGCAGCTTCTCTGGTGACTATGATGGGAAAAGCAACCCATCCCATAGACAAAGCCATTGGAATCTGACAACAGCCTGAAGTATGCTTATTTTCTCTCTCACTATTCTTGAGGTTTCTCATCCTTTTTGGGGGTGGAGGTTATTATCAATCTTACAGCAAGATTATGGTAATAATATAAAAGAAAAAAATGTAAAAAGAAAAAGAAAATTGCCAACTCATTTTGTAATCTCTTGTAAATTGGGAAATCACTCATGTTTTATAAATTTGCACAAAATTATTAAAATTTTAACAAATTAAAACTATTTATTTTACCTCCAAGGAGATATTCAAAACTATTCAATTTACCTCTATTTCTTGCTTAGTCATGAATTCTTACTCCTTTTTCTTTGTATCTGACAGGTAATTATTTTTCCCTGTGCTCCACTAATTTATTTATATCAACATTTATGTCTAAATCCTTCTCACTTTGAGCTTATATTGGTATATTGGTATATATTATATTGGTATATATTGGCCTATTCCTAGTTTCTGCCAGATTGCTTTCCAGTTTTTCCAGAAGGTTTTTTTTTTGTTTTTGCTTTTGTTTTTGTTTTGTTGGGGGGGGTAGTGAGTTGATACCTTAGTAGCAAGAATTTTGGGGTTTATCAAATGCTAGGTTACTCTGGTCGTTTGCTTCTGTGCTTTGTGTACCTAATCTATTGCACTAAATAACTATTCTCTTATCTACCAACATATTTTATTTTTCGTGGTTACCACTTCATAATATAGTTTGAAATCTGGTACTACTAGACTACTTTCCATGACTTTTTTTTAAATTGATTCATTGATATTCTTGAACTTTTGTTCCTCCAGATGAAAAAAATATTTCTCTAATTCTATAAAACAATTCATTCTTAATTTGATTATCATTCTGAATAATTGAGTTAGGATTGTCATTTTTTATTATATTGAGTCAACCTACCTCTGGACAATTAATATTTCTTTAGTTCTTTAGATCTATCTTTATTTGTAGTGAAAAGTGATTTGTAATTGTATTGATGTGTTTCTATGTGTCTTTTCAGATACACACCAAATTATATTATCCTAAAGCAACTATTTTAAATGGATTTTCACTTTTCATATATTCCTGCTAAATTTTGATGATAATTTAGAGAAATAATGGTGATTGATATAGATATCTTTTATATCCTGAAGTTTTTCCAAAGATGTCAATCATTTAACAGTTTTTTAGTTGATTTTTAAGGGTTCTGTTGGAATACTATCACGTTATGAATTTGTTTCCTCATTGCTTACTCTTTGTCCTTCAGTTTATTTTTCTTATCTTAATAGTTTCGCTAGCATTACCATTAAAATATTGAATAATCATACTGATAATGCACATACTTGTCCTACCCCTGATCTTATGGGAAAGGTTAATAGTTCATTCTCAAAAAAATAGTTCATTCTCATTAGAGATAATTCATATTCTTGATTTTAGATTGATTACATTTATTATTTTATGAAAAGCTTCATTTATTCCATTGCATTCTATTGTTTTTAATAAGAATTGATGTTGCAAAAGATTTTTTCATGTGTTGATGAAATTATATGATTTTTCTTAATTTTCACTTTTTCTTCTTTTTTGTTGTTACTGATGTTATTGGTCATTATGCTTATAGTGTTCCTAATGTTAAACCAGCCCTCCCTTCCTGGTATAAATCCCACCTTTTCATAGTATATAATCATTGTGATACATTGCTATAGTCTCTTTGCTAATACTTTATTTGGACAATTTTGTAACAATGTGCATGAGCAAATTGACATAGTTTTCTTTCTCTGTTTTAGTTTATTGTGCTTTAGTTAACAAAGATATGTGTCATAAAAAGGAACTTGGTAGAACTTTTCTACCAAATTATTTATAATTGGTATTAATTATTCCTTAAATGTTTGGTAGAATTAATTTAAAATCTAGCAATTTACAATTTGCAATGGGAATTTATACTTAGAGACATCATTTATGGAGTACTTTTTCCCAAGATAGGGTTGTCTCATCATTCACAGCTATGATTGTTAACTGTATTTCCTTCCTTCCTATAATCTTCTATTTATCCTTTTTTACTCTGTTTTTTTTTTACCCTCTCCCCTTCTCAAAAGTCTGTTTTGTTTCTGACACCTGGCTTTTAATCTACATTTTTTATGAAATTCACTTCTTACTTTTTTTTGCTTTCTACTTCCCTATTCTGCATGATGAATTTTTATTTGAGTGCATATGTATGTGTGCGAGTGTGTGAGTATATATGTACTCTTTATATGTGTTTGTATTCTTTCCTCTTTGAACCAGATCAGATGAGAATTCGATTCAAGCATTACCTATCTCTATTTGTTTTTCCATTATAAAACTCATCTTTAAATCTCTCTTTTAAGTAAGAGACGTTCTCCCATTTTTCCCAGTTTTTCCCTTTTCCTTGTATATCTCCATTTTCATTTGGATGTATTAGACACACTTATGCCCTTTAAGTAGATTTTTTCTTACTGTCCTAATGATGACATAGTTTTTATGGGTTTCATGTAACCTCCCCCCATATAGGAATATAAACTGTTTAATCTCATTAAATTTCCTATGATTTCTTGTTCCCATTTGCCATTTTTATTCTTCTCTTTTTCTCCTCTGGTATTTTCAACACTAATGCTTGGAAGTTCTCTATTTCATTAAATATTCATTTTTTCCCTCATAGGATTGTACTCAGTTTTGCTAGGTTGATTTTTTTTTACCAAAATTCTAGCTTCTTTACCATCTAGAATATCATATTACAAGTCTTCCACTGTTTTTATCATTTTAGCTTTCAAACTTATGTGATCCTTTCCATAGCCTTATAGAATTAAAAGGGGAATTTGACTCTAATATTCTTTGGACCTTTCATTTCAGTATTTTTTTTACCACAATTTGATATATTCATTTCAATTTTGCCTGCTGGTTCTATGAAATATGGGCAGAATTTCTTTAAAATTTCTTGAAATACAATCTCTTTGTCTCTTTTTGATAATTACTTTCAGATAATCTAATTATTTTTAAACTATCTTTCCTCTATTTTGCATATAATTTTTGAGATATTTTACATTTTCTTCTATTTTTTTTCATTCTTTTTGGCTCTTTTCTTATTGTCTCATGGAATCATTTGCTTCCACTTGACAAATTCTAATTTCTTTTTCATTTTAAAGATTTTATTTATTTTGAGTTTAACAAAGTTCCCCCTAATCTTGCTTTCTTCCCCCCACCCCCCACAGAAGGCAATTTGCCAGGCTTTACATTGTTTCCATGGTATACAGTAATCCAAACTGAATGTGATGAGAGTGGAATAATATTCTTAAGGAAGAAAAATAAAGTATAAGAGATACCAAGATTTCATAATAAGATATCAGTGTTTTTTTTTTTCTAAATTAAAGGTAATAGTCTTTGGTCTTTGTTCGAACTCCACAATTCTTTCTCTGGATACAGATGTATTCTCCATTTTAGATAGCCCCAAATTGTCCCTGATTGTTGTACTGATGGAATGAGCAAGTCCATCAAGGTTGATCATCACCCCCATGTTGCTGTTAGAGTGTACAATGTTTTTATGGTTCTGCTCATTTCACTCAGCATCAGTTCATGCAAATCCCTCTAGGCTTCCCTGAATTCCCATCCCTCCTGGTTTCTAATAGAACAAGAGAATTCCATGACATAGATATACCACACTTTGTTAAGCCATTCCCCAACTGAAGAACATTTACTTGATTTCCAGTTCTTTGCTGCCACAAACAGGGTTGCTATGAATATTTTGTACAAGTGATGTCTTTACCCTTTTTTTCATCATCTTTTCAGGGTATAGACTCAGTAGTGGAATTGTTGAATCAGAGTGTATACACATTTTTGTTGCCCTTTGGGCATAATTCTAAATTGCTCCCCAGAAAGGTTGGATGAGTTCCACCAGATTTCCCACATCCTTCCAATATTGATCATTGTTCTTTCTGGTCATATTGGCCAGTCTGAGAGGTTTGAGGTGGTACCTCAGAGATGCTTTAATTTGCATTTCTCTAATAAGTAATGATTTAGATCAATTTTTCATATGGTTATGAATTGCTTTGATTTCCTTATCTGTATATTGCCTCTGCATATCCTTTGTCCATTTGTCAATTGGGGTATGGCTTGTTTTTTTTTTTAATTTGACTTGGGGCGGCTAGGTGGCACAGTGGATAGGACACCAGCCCCTGGAGTCAGGAGTATTTGAGTTCTACTCCGGCCTCAAACACTTAATAATTACCCAGCTGTGTAGTCTTGGGCAAGCCACTTAACCCCATTTGCCTTGCAAAAAAAAATTTTGACTCAGTTCTCTGTATATTTAAGAAATAAGTCCTTTGTGAGAAATACTAGTTGTAAAGACCGTTTCCCAGTTACTACATTTCTTTTGATCTTGGTTACAGTGGTTTTTGTCTGTGCAAAAGCTTTTTAATTTAATGTAATCAAAATCATCTAGTTTGTTTTAGTGATGTTCTCCATCTCTTCCTTAATCATAAACTGCTTCCCTTTCCATAAATCTGACAGGTAAACTAATCCTTGATCTTCTAGTTTACTTATAATATTTTTTTATGCCTGGTATAGGGTGTGAGGTGTTGGTCTAATCTAAGTTTCTTCCATACTAACTTCCACTTTTCCCAACAGTTTTTATTGAAGAAAGAGTTTTTGTCCCAATAGCTGGATGCTTTGGGTTTATAAAACAGCAGATTACTATAATCATTTCCTGCTATTGCACCTGAACTATTTCACTGGTCCACCACTCTATTTCTTAGCCAGTACCGGACAGTTTTGATGACTGATGCTTTATAATAAAATTTTAGATCTGGTAGGGCTAAGTCACTTTCTTTTGCACTTTTTTTTCATTGGATCCCTGGAAATTCTTGACTTTTTATTTCTCATATGAATTTATTTACCATTTTTTCTAACTCATTAAAGTAATATTTTGGAATTTTGACTGACAGATCACTAAACAAGTAGTTTAGGTTGGTAGAATTGTCATTTTTATTATATTAACTCGACCTATTCATAAGAAGTTGATGTTTGCCCAATTATTTAAATATGATTTAATTTTGTGAGAAGTGTTGTATAATTGTTTTTAAAAAGGTTATGATTCTGCCTTGGCAAAAAGACTCCCGGGTATTTTTTATTGTCTATGGCTACTTTGAATGGGATCTCTCTTTCTAGCTCTTCCTTCTGTATCTTGCTAGTCACCTATAGAAAAGTTGAGGATTTATGAGGGTTTATTTTATATCCTGCAACTTTGCTAAAGTTGTTAATTTTTTCCAATAATTTTTTAGATGATTTTTTTTTTTTGGATTCTTTAGGTATACAATCATGTCATCTGCAAAGAGTGAGAGTTTTCCTTTCCAATTCTAATTCCTTCAATTTCTTTTTCTTCTCTTATTGATGAAGCTAACATTTCTAAAAGAATATTGAATAACAGTGGTGATAATGGAAAACCTTTTTCGTCCCTGATCTTATTGGGAATGCTTCTAGCCTATCCCTGATGCTTATTGATGTTTTCAGATAGATACTGCTTATTACTCTAAGGAAACAGTCCATTTATTCTTATACTCTCTATTGTTTTTAGCAGGAATAGGTGCTTTTTCAGCATCTATTGATATAATCATATGATATCTGATAGATTCGTTATTGATATAATTAATTATATTAACAGTTTTCCTAATATTGAACCAACCCTGCATTCCTGGTATAAATCCTACTTTATCTTAATGTATTATCCCAGTGATAACTTAGTGTAATCATTTTACTAAGATTTTATTTAAGATTTTGCATCTATATTCGTGAAAGAGATAGGTATATAATTTTCTTTCTCTGTTTTTACTCTTCCTGGTTTAAGTATCAGGACCATATTGGTGTCATAGAGTTCCATCTTCCCCTATTTTTCCAAAGTTTATATAGAATTGGAACAAATTGTTTCTTAAATGCTTGATAGAATTCACTTGTGAATCCAAATTCAAAATTTTAAGGAGTTATCTTTTTTAGGGTATTTTAATATCTTTTTATTAGTTATTATTATATTACTTTTAATTTAATTTTATTGATTTATAATTTAATATACTTTCATTAATTATTTATTATTTTTCAGAATTTTAGTGCATTTTACAAAGTTATTCTCTTTTCATCATTCTCTCAAATTGCTCTCATTTCTTTTCCTGTTTTCTCCTACCATATTAAGGTGATTTTTAAAATCACTTTTGCTCTTAAAAAAATCTCTTCATTTAATTTTTCTAGGATATTTTGAGCATGTATCTAATTTGTGCTTTTCTACTATGAGTTTTTTCTTGCAGATTTCTCAATTCATTGAGTTCTTCTGAGTTTGCTTCTTGGCTTTCTCTGTTACCATGGTGGATGTTTTTATGATCTAGTTTTTTTTTGTTATCTGTTCTATTTTCAAGTTTTTATCTTGACTATAAAGAATATGTTAGAGTTGGACTCTGCTTACTTCTGTATTGGAGAAAACTATACTAAGCTTTAGAATTTTATTCTATGCTATTTTCAAAGAAGGGTCTGAAAGTCTATAAATTTTTAGTGCTTCTAAAGTACATAATCTAGGGAGATCTGATTGCTGTTGTACTGGTCAGAGCTATAGTCTTTGTTAATCAGGGCTCCTCTTCCATCCAATCAGTACTCCTCTCTTCCTTGGAACTTCAAATCTGAGATTACCAGTGCTCCTTTCTGACCTGGAGATGTTGCCTAGAATTGATAATAGAAACTGGATTTATCAAGTGATTCTCTTTCCTTCACCTAGTACTTTCATGTGAGTATCTCTGATCAGAAATTCAATCCCCTTAAAATGTCTGAGTTTTGAGTGCTTTTGGTACTGTTGCTGTCACTACAGCCTCCCAAAACCTACACTGGTATCACTTCAATCACTCCATACTCCTACCCAATTTCTGCCCCATTTTGCTCAGGCTTTTTTTCTCTTCTCTCAAACTGTTTCAGTTGTAGAATAACTCATTGTGATATTTTGTTAGAATTTGATTTTACATGCTCTTTATAGAAGTTGTTTAGAGCAAAATGTTGAGAGAATAAAAGAAAAATGTGCATTTTATACACCCATCTTAGTTCCCTTATTAATTATGCATTATTTATTATTTTATAATCTGTCTATGCTTATATTTATTTCTAAAGACACATTTTTCCCAATTAATGAATAAGAGAATTTTAATACTGGAGGGGACCTCAGAGACAATACATTTAATCCCAGATCTGAAAAAGAATTCTCTCTTCTTTGCTACTGTCAAAAAGTCAGTGAGCTTTTGTAAGAAGGCTTAAGTTAAGATATCTACCATTATATGGAACAGTCCAATTGTTAGGGAAGTTTTTCTTATATTGAACTAAAATATTGAGTTCAGAAATTTAGACTTATTGAACTACTTCTTCCCATGTAGTCAAACTGGGCAAGATATTTCCATGAGGCAGTTTTTCTAATATTTGAAGTTCTCATGGCCATAAAATGTCTACTTTAGGATAAATATCATTAGTTGCAACTGCTTCTCTCTAAGTGATACAAGTTATTCCATAACAAATGCATCTTCCTCTGCATACATTCCATTTCATTAATATCTTTCCTAATGTACGGTGTTTAGCACTGAACTCAAAATGATAAATGTAACCTGACCAGGATACTTGTTCTAAAAACCTTCCTCATCTTATTTCAGAGGAAATCAATAAGTTTTTGTTTTTCCTTTATTATTTTACATCCTTATGATGTTATTGACTCATAAAAGGGTCAATATCTATTTCTTGGGGGGGGGGGAGCCAATATGGTGAAGAGAAGCTAGGAAACTCCCAAAATTTTTTCCCAATATCCCTCTGACAAAGCTTTAAATGAAAGCTCTGAATAGGTCCTAAAGCAAGTGAACGTACAAAAAGGCAGAGCAAAATAACTTTTCAGCTCAAGGTATCTTGGAAGAACTTCAGGAAAGGACTGTCTCACATAAATAAAAAGAAAGATCAGTCCAGCATAGCTGGAGAACCTGAGAAACCAGAGGGAGGCTCTTAGCCACAGTGAAGATTAGTAAATAAAACTGTACAATAGGTCAACAGGGATGACTCCAAGCCCCACTGTAGATGGCTTACTTCAAGCCCCAGAATGCTCATGCAACTGACAAGACTGGATCTTGCTACAGTAATGCAGGGAACAAGGCACCAGCATCCAAGACCTTAGTGCAGAAAGACAGTGACCAGACCACTGATCCCCAACACAAAAAAGCTTGAGAATGTATTTCCTGTACCCCAGGAACAGTGCTCAAATGAGTGCTAACCATAGAAAGCTACTGTGGTGATCAAAAAAGGAAAGATCCAAAAACCATCTCAGAAGAGGAAAGTAGCAACAAAACGCTTTCATGTGAAGCCTAAATTGGGATTATGAATTTGTTTCAAGGACAAAAATTCCTCTTGGAAGAGCTCAGAAAAAAAATAAAAGTCAAAGAAAAGAGGAAGAAGAAAATAGAGAAAAAGAAATGAAAATCATGCAGAACTGTGAAAACTTGGAAAAGAAAATAGAAAAATTGACAGAAGAAAATAATACCTTTAAGTGTAGTATTGGTTAAAGGACAAAAGGAAAATAATTCCCTTAAAAATTGATCAGGGTGGTTAGGTGGCACAGTGAATAAAGCACCGGCCCTGGAGTCAGGAATATCTGGTTTCAAATCTGGTCTCAGGCACTTAATAATTACCTAGTTGTGTTGCCTTGTCAAGCCACTTAACCCCATTGCCTTGCAAAAACCTAAAAAACAATTGATCAAATGGAAAATGGAAAGAATTCATTTAAAAGTAAAATTAAATAACTGGAAAAAATTCAAATGCTATCTGAAATTAAAATTAAAATTTAAATTAAATTAAAATTAAAAATTAAATTGGGCAAGTGGAAATTAATGACACACCATGAAACATTAAGAATCCATCAAACAAAACCAAAACACTGGAAAAATAGAAGAAAATGAAAAGTACCTCTTAGGAAAGATGACTGTCCTTAAAATGAATCCAGGTGAGATACTTTATAAATTATTGTTCTGTCTAAAAGTCAGCAATTAAAAAAAAAAGCCTGGGCAATATATTTCAGGAAAGTATCAAGGAAAATTGCCATAATATTCTAGAATAAGAAAATAGAATAGTCAAAAGAATCTATCAATCACCTGTAGAAAAAGATCCCAAAAATATAAACTTCAAGGAATATTGCAGTCAAATTTCAGAATTATCAGCTGAAGAAGCAAATACAGCAAGCAGTCAAAAAATTTCAAATATCAAGGATTTATAGTCAGGATTATTCAGGTCTTGGTAACTTCAACATTAAAGGATTGGGATGGGGGATGATGGGGGGGGGGGGGGGGGGCTATGATATCCTGGAAGGCAAAGGAACCTAGTTGATAATCAAGAATCAACTACCCTGCAAAATACATCATAATCTGTCAGGGGAAAATGGATATTCAATGAAATAGAATACTTCCAAATTTATCTGAAAAAAGACTGAAACTGAACAGAAAATTTGATATTCAAATATAAGATTCAAGAGATATATTAAAAAGGGTCAATCAGAACAGCAGCAATCCCTTTTTTCTGCATAGCAGTAAGCTATAACCCCCGACTCCCCAGCAACCATGTCAAAGGCACCCACAATTCACATTGATATTGGTACTACTTATTCCTATGGTGGGACTGAGTTTCCAACATGGGAAAGTAGAGATCATTGCTATTGAACAAGAAGATAGGACCACTTTAAATTATGTTGCCTTCACTGACACAGAACATTTAATCAGTGGTGCTCCAAGGAATCAAGTTGTAATGAACCCCACCAACATGATTTTTTGGTGCCAAATGCCTGATTGATGCAGTTGTAAAATCAAACATGAAGCATTGGTCTTTCATGGTGGTGAATAGTATAGGCAAGTCTAAAGTCCAAGTTGGGTACAAAAGTGGAGACTACAAGTTTTTACCCAGAATAAATATTTTCTGTGGTCTTGACCAGGATGAAAGAAATTGCTGAAGCTTACCTTGGGAATGCTCCCACAAATGCAGTGGTCACTGTACCAACTTATTTCACTGACTCCCAAGTCAGGTCACCAAAGATGCTGGAACCATTGTTGGTTTCAATGTGCTCCAAATTATCAGTGTGCCACCTGCTGCTACTATTGCATATGACTTGGGGGGAAAAGTTTGGTGCTGAGAGAAACATGTGGATCTTTGAACTTAGAGATCATACTTTCATTGTCTCCATTCTTAGCATTGAAGATGGCATCTTTGAGGTCAAGTGCACACCTGAGAACATCTATTTGGGTGGGTAAGATTTTGACACCTGCATGATCCACCTTTTAATTTCAAAGTTCAAGGGATAGCACAAGAAGGACAGCAATGAGAAGAGTGATACTTGCAATCTGCATACCATTTGTTAATGTACAGGGCATACCCTCCCTTCCAGTACTAGGAAAGTATCTATTGCTATTCATTAACTGCCCTAGTCTGTTTTGAAAATCTCCATGCCAATCCTTTCGGTGGTATCCTGGATCCTGTTGAAAAGTATTTAAGAGATGCCAAGCTAGATAAAACATAGGGTCATGGCATAGTCTTGGTGTGACTCTGCTTGCCTCCCTAAAATCCAGCAACTTCTGCAAGACATTTTTAATGGCAAAGAGTGCAACAAGAGTATCAATCCAAATGATCTGCTGCTTATAGTTCAATTGTCCAGGTCGCCATTTTAACTAGAGATAAATTTGAAAATGTTCAGGATTTGATGCTTTTTTTTTTGGATGTCACTCCTCTTTCCCTTGGAATTGAAACTGCATGTGGACTGATGACAATACTGAACAAACATAATACCACCATTCCCACCAAGTAGACACAGATCTTTTCCATCTATTCAGACAACCAGCCTCATGTGCTTATTCAGGTTTATGAAGGTGAGACATGAAAAAAGATAACAACCTGCTTGGCAAGTTTCAGTTCACAGCAATTCTTTTGGCACCAAAAGGCACTCCTCAGATTGAAGTCACATTTGACATTGATACAAATGACATTCTTAATTTTTCTCCTGAGGATAAGAGCATATGCAAGGAGAATAAAGTCATCATCATCATCAAAGACACACTTCATCTGAGCAAAGAAGACATTGTACATATGGTCCTGTAGGTTAAGAAGTATAAGGCTGAGAATGAGGAGCAGAGAGGCAAGGTGTCTTCCAAGAATTTCCTTGAATCCTATGCTTTCAACATGAATGCCTTAGGGCTTGAAAAAATGCAAGGAAAAATTGGCAATAAAGACAAATAGAAGATCCCTGACAAATGTAATGATATAATAAATTGATTAGATAAGAAGCAGAATGCTTAAAATGAAAAACTTTAGCATCAGCAGAAAAAAATTGGAGAAGGTCTGGAACGTCATCATCACTTAATTGTATCAGAATGCAAGGGGAATGCCAGAAGGCATGCCAGGAGGCACGCTTTGAGGATTCCCAGGGGGTGGAACAGCTCCATCTAGAGGTATTTCTTCTGAATACACCATTGAAGAGACTGACTAAATGCATCAGAGGAAAGAGCATTCCACATGGCTTTCCAAAAATTGAAGAACTCAAAATTTGAAGCCAAGGCAGTAGAAGTTTAAAAGTAACATTTAAGCTACCATGTAAATCTGGACATTCTGAACACTTGAATATGGGCAGAGGGGAAGATGTGAATAACATCACACTTTATCATTACTCTAAAAAAGTGTCCTGGAGAATAAAAACTATCTAAAATTTACATCATTAAAATGGTAAATGGAAAGGAAAAAAATGTTCATAAGACTAAACTGAGATGATAATACTTACAATTCTTAAGAATTGTATTTATCTTTGGACTGTTCAAAACATATACTTAAGACAGAAGTTATGTATATAAATATAATAAGACATGAAAAAATGATTATATTGGGAGAAGGATAAGACAGAAGAGGATAAATAATATCAAAGGTACCCAAAGTAACTTGTGATTGAAAAATTCTATCTATTCCCAGAAAAAGAGATAATGGTATCTCACTATAGTTTGAAGCATAGTCTTTTTACTTATTTTTTTTTATAGAAGCTCTTTTTGTATCAGCAAAGAATTGGAAATTGAGGGGATGCCCATCAACTAAAGAATGATTGAACAAATTCTGATATATGAATGGGATGGAGCCCTATTGTTCTGTAAAAATCATGACCTTGAGGACTTGATAAAAACCTGCAAAAAGTTTCTTTTATATTTTTCATTATTTCTCATATTTTATTTTCCTCGTTAGTTTTGATTTTTTTCATAGCATGACTAATATGGAAATACCTCTACTGACAGTATCATAGGAGACCCTAAGTTAAAATCTAGCCTCTATACTTACTGTCTAACCTTGTACAAGTCACTTAACCCTAATTATCTTGAATCCAAGGTTATCAACAGGCATTCTGATTCATACCTGACCACTGGATACATTTGACTCCAGAGGAGAAAATAAGGATGGTGACTTAACCTAGTACCCTCCTCATACAAATCCAATTCATGTGCATATCATGGCATCACCACCCTGTTTGTCATGTTCTTTGAAAATGAAGAACAAATGCCACATCAATATATGAAAATATTAAGCACAATTGTACAACTACCACCTATATCAAATTGTTCATTGCCATGGAGAGAGAGGAGGGAAGGGAAGATGGCAGAAAAATATGGAACTCATAAGCTTAGCAAAAGATAGATATTGAAAACTATCTTTGTATGTAATTGGAAAAGAATACATAACATTTAGAAAGAGTCAATATACAGATCACTGATGTATAGAATGGACGTATTATATGTTCACACTATCTATTCTACATTTCATTAGTTTAGAAGATTCCTGAGAAGGAAATTCCTTTACCAATAAAAAGAACAAGTCTTAACTTTAAAATCGTAGAAAGTTATCTAGGGGCACTGAAAGGTTAAATGATTTTCCCAAGGATACATGGGCAGTATGAGTCAAAGATGGAGCTTGAACTTGAACTTAGTTCTCCCTGAATCTAAAGCCAGCTTTTTCTCCATTATACATCATTGGTTTCTCTTCTATTCAGCTCTCTCTCTCTCTCTCTCTCTCTCTCTCTCTCTCTCTCTCTCTCCCTCTCTCTCTCTCTTCATAAATATATATGTATTTAGATAGATGTTTATCTATCAATTGATATATCTTTCTATCTCTTTAAATGAATAAGTAATTCAGGATTTTTAGATCAGAATATTCATTGTGCATTTTGATGGAAACCTTCAGACTTTAACTGACCCCTGTCTTAGTAATACCCTTTCCTGCTTTTATTAGTTACAACTAATTCTTTGATCAAGCTTAAGACCTAGGTGAAAACTATCTTTTTAAACTATTAAAAGGCATAGAAGATAAATATTAAAGTCATCAATCAACAAGCATTTAATAAGAGTTTACCATGATGGGGTGGCTAGGTGACATAGTGGATAAAGCACCTGCCTTGGAGTCAGGAGTACCTGGGTTCAAATCTGGTCTCAGACACTTAATAATTACCTAGCTGTGTGGCATTGGGCAAGCCACTTGACCCCATTGCCTTACAAAATACTTAAAAAAAAGAGTTTACCATGTTATACACATTAGTACTCAAAATGAAAATTTTCATTGAATTTAATCAGAAACTAAATTATAATATCATTGGCTAATTCACTGAACCACAAAGTTGGTGATATAAACACATCATCAATCTTTTCTACTCCCTTTTCCCTGATAGGGAAGAAATAAAACCTTCCCAGGAATACCTAGATCTTCTCTGAGATGGTGGCTTAAATTGTGCGATAAGATAAATATCTAACAAGATTTCCAATTAGATGTGCACGTTTTGCTCTTATGCCATTTCAGACATGTCTGACTTCATTACACAATTTCTAGAGTTTTCTGGTAAAAATACTAAGTGGTTTTCTGTTTCTCCAGAAACTGAGGAACTGACACAAATAGCAAGTATCTGAGGCTGGTTTTGAACTCATGAAGATGAATGCTCCTGATTCCAGTCCCAGCAATCTATATACTATGCCATCTAGAAGCCCATCTGCTATATAAGATATCTAAATATTTCACTAAAGGGCAAGAAAACTATCTGTAAAACTTGATAAGCCCAGGTGGCTAAGACTCAAGCCTTAATTTAGCACCTTAGGAGACTCTTACCCTGAAGACATAACTTTCAAGTTTCCTAAGGCATAGGAGTAATGATTTAATCCACCTGTCCCTAATGACCACATGAATTTCCAAAATGAAGTGAGAGAAACCACTTGCATCAAAGCTAAATACTGTAGTATCCTTTTTGAATATTCATTCTATGCAATGGGATTCATTTTGTTAATTTTTGAATAGCCTACAAGTTTCTCATTTTGTCCCACACTATACTTGAATACCCATATCAATGGAAAATCCCAAGGAGACTCAACCCATTATCCTTTCTTTCTACCTCCTCTTTGTTTTTGGAAATTTATAAGAATCAGTTACATTTTGGGCCTAGGAGCAATATGATGATCTAATTCATTGCTGTTGTATAGTCTTTATATGAGGTGAAAAATTAACAATAGAAACTGTTAAAGAATTTTCCTAACTTTCAAACAGTGGTTTGACCATATGCCATAATTTAAATTTAAATTTATCTTGAATGATTTATCTTTTTATATCTGAGTCAAAAATTCATATTTTCTGAAATGTTAACATTTACTACAGAATTATATTTCAGTGTCAATAGAAAAGCTTGGAGAGAAGTTAGAGGAAAAGCAGGTCTTTTCTAAGATCATTCCTCAGATCTTAAAGAGCTAAATTTATCCTGCATCTTCAGCTCAGAGATACTAGATAAGACCTGATAGACCCCCTAAATTCCAACTCAAAGTTTATTTTTCTTTATACTGGTACCATCAATTTCTTTCTGAAATCAAGATACTGAATTCCCTCTGGTATTGTTCAGTTATTAAAATCTGTTCTCCTTCCTCTAAGTCAGTGTTTTATAGACTGGAGAGTCCATTTAATAACTCCTAGGTACCTTCTATACAAATATTGAAATAGTCTCAAATTGCTTTCAGGGCTAACAGAGATTGTTTGAACTTATAAACAAAAAATCTTAGTTTATCAGTTCTTATTTTAAACTCCTATTTTAAAGTAAATGAGAAGGAAAACAAAGAAAAGAACAAAAGAAAAAAAAGAACTCTTTGGAGTTTGGAAAACTTCTAGAAAAATATTTGTCAATTAACCTAAACTTTAGGGTTGTAGAACCTGTTCTCTTTTTTTAGGTTTTTTTTTTTTTGCAAGGCAAACAGGGTTAAGTGGTTTGCCCAAGGCCACACAGCTAGTTAATTATAAAGTGTCTGAGACCGGATTAGAACCCAGGTACTCCTGACTCCAGGGCTGGTGCTTTATCCACTATGCCACCTAGCCGCCCCAGAACCTATTCTTTATGAATGGAGATATTACACTTTATTCTCTTTCACTTTTTAAAGGAATAAGAGGAAATGTGATTTCTTACATATAGGATAGCTTAAGTAAGAAATTGTTGGTAGAGGAAAAATCTTCTATGTTGGGAACCTGAAAGAAAGTTGTCCTTGGGGCTCAACGGGGAATAATTAAATGATTTTGAGGATAGGAAAAATATGACTGCAGTGATGTCTAAGAGAGATCATTTTAGTGACAGTTTTTTAAATGGACTGGAGGCAAAAATTACTATAGGCAGGAAGGTCAGTGAGAAACAGATGCCAGTTGGCATAATGCATTCACTAACAGAAAAGAAAAGATAATGAATGCATATATTTCAACCTTTCACCCAGAAAGCCTTTATATTCCTACAGAATATTCATTATGAGATTTCTGTGCTTCAGCATGTATCACCTTTTTAATAGCTCTGTATGTGATTGAAGACTCTTCAATCTGTCTATTCTGAAACAACTGTATCACCATGTTTTTCCCAGTCCCAGGCTTTTAGTAACAGTCACATAAAACATTTATGTTTTTGTATTAATATAGAATTATTCCATTTATTTTTATTGAAACAATATAATTAAAACCTTTTTTTAGAAATGTCATTTATATCATTGAAAATATCAAATATTAATTTATAGACATATTGCTGGTACAAAATTTTAACTGTGCTATCAGAGGTTGTATCCACATAATGTCAAAGTTCTCCACTGATTTTGCTTACATTCAACAAAAAAAGAGCCATTTAGATATATTTTTAAAAACAAGCACAAAAATTGTTTGACATTATGCATGTTAAAAAAAAGCACTAATTGGAAGATAATGTATATGATATTTATGGGGGGGTTAGTCGTGTTATGACATTGCTGTCATTTTTTTTGAGACTTATAGTTGGTAGATAATAGGGAATTTTCAGTAAGGAAACTCATTTTTCTAATGTAGGCTGATAATTTCAGCTTCAAACTTTGTTAATAGATATTTATTTTATTTTTTCCAATTACATGTTATGAAAGTTTTTCAACATACAGCCACATGCATATGCATATTTTTTAATTTTTTAATTTTCCACCTCCTCTCTTCCCACACCACTTCACTAAGTGGCAAATAGTCAGGCAAACATTGTACATACACATTTCTCTTTAACATTTTTACAAATTAGTCATTTTTGGTAGGAGGAGTTAGGATTAAAGAAAAAAGAAAGGAAACTATGAGATAGGAAAGAAATTTATACAACAATTTTTAAAAAGTAAATGCAGTATTCATTCAGATTCTGTAGGGCTTTTGATTTTGTTTTGTTTTGTTTTTCATTCTCTGGATAAGGATAGCATTGTCCATAGTCAATCTCCTAGAGTTGTCCTAGTTCTCTGAACTGCTGAAAGGAGCTGCATCCATCAAGGCTGATCAGTTCACCATGTTGTTGTTAATGTGTACATTACTTTCTTGGTTCTGCTCCCTTTACTTAACATAATGCTTAACATAATGCTTAACATAATTCTTCTCTAGAATCTAATCATTCATGGTTTTTTTAAGAACAATGATATTCCATAATAGTCATGTACCATAACTTGTTTAGTCATTCCCCAATTTATTTGCATCCCCTCAATTTCCATTTCTTTGCCACAACAAAAAGAGGTTCTATGAAAATTTTGGATCATGTATGACTTTTGTCATTTTTTTATGATTTCTTCTGGATATTGGCCTAGTATTGGAATTACTGGGTCAAAAGGTATGATCAATTTTATTGTTCTTTGGTCATAGTTCCATAATGTTCTCTAAAATGGTTGGTTCAGTTTATAACTCCACCAGAAATGCATCAATGTTCTAATCCTCCCACAACCTCTCCAGCATTGATCATTGTCTCTTTTTGATATCTTAGCCAATCTGATAGGTGTAATGTGATACCTCAGAGTTGTTTTAATTTTCAGCTTTAGTGTTACAGTCTTAGAAAGTTATGTGAGGGCATTGAGAGTTTAAGAGAATTGTCCATTGTCACAAAGACAGTATTTATCAGAAGTAGAAATGGGATATTGTAACATTTTGCATCAACTTTTTGTTCATCTCAAGTAATCATTCATTCAATAAACATTCAGTTATTTTGCATAGAAGTTTCAGTACCATATAAGACCATTTCTTTCCCTAAGAAATGTTAACTTGTATGACCATTTCTCCTCATTAAATTATAATGAGCTTAGGAATCTATAATGGTTTTTTTACCAGGATGTCAAATGCTAGAGGGCATTGAGAGCATTAGTTCTCCTTTGACAATGTAGAAACAACTCAAGTTAATACAAAATTTTATAAGAATTTTTAATTAAACCTGATGCTCAACTGTGGCAGTGTCCCTAGCAGTAGCATGACCATTTCTCTGTGTTTTCCCTCCAAATTTGCTTGCTTGTTGTACACTTTATTAGATTGTGAGCTCCTTGGAATTACTTTTCTTTTGCTTCTTTCAGTACCCCCAGTTTTTAGCATAGTGCCCAATACAACAGTAAATTTCTAAGTAATGCTTATTGACAGAGTTATTCACAAATTGCAATTGTCAAAATACCTTGGTCTGAGGACTTTTTTCCCAAAGCAGTTCTGCTCATTTTTTCTACTCCCACTAAGAATTCAAAGCAGTATAGAATGATAGAAATGTTCTAAGTGAACAGTACAAATGAGAAAACCGGGTTTAACTCTTCCAAAATTACACAATAAATTGATGTTAAAGTCAGGTCTGGGACCTATGTCTCCTGCCTCTCAGACAAGGATTCTTTCTACATCACTATTCTGTATCTGAGATTCTGTAACTTATCTCCAAAAATGAGCCCTGCTTTTTTATCTGAAGGTTCATTTCACCACTGTTTGGCCTTGAGAGTCACTAAAAATAGCACAATATGTCAGCACCTTACTAATGTTGCAGAAATGCAATGAAAAAAATATGTATCTTCAGTAAAATATATAATGGAGTTTCTGTTCTTTCAAGAACCATTTTCATTTTGACTGATTTCAGGCTGGTAAACAGTCTGAGGTTATAAAATACTATATCTAGTTCCATTAATCCTTTAAATAGACTCCAGGTGAATAGTATGCTATTAGTGTTATTTGCTGACAGATACAGAAGCTGGACAACTATTTAAATTGTTTCCTAAGAGAAGTTATTTTATGGCATTTCTCTTCACTCCCAGAGGAGAATTCAGGGATATACTGTCCCTTTATCATAAATATAATAAATATGATCAGAATTGTGAATGGACAGTTAGCCTCCCTTTAAAGTGTTATGAGTCCTAAAGTGTTGATTTAGGTTTGGAGGCCATTGACTGTTGTTCTCCCTCTGTCTTACCCTAGAGCAGGGAGAAATAACCTTGAAATTCTAGAGAGCCAATTTATCAAAGAAGCATGAGATGTCTCAATTATTTTGTTCTGTAACCATGTTGCAAGTGCACTGTAACTGTCCTGAATCATTGTCATCAATCAATCAAATAGTAATGATTTATTAAGGAGGCAAGAGGCAAGCAAAATGCATTGATTAAATGCCTACTATGTTCTTGATATGGTACTAGGTTCTGCAGATATAGATATGAGAGTTTTTAAATTTTGTTTTTAGGTTTTGTTTTGGTTTTTTGCAAGGCAATGGGGTTAAGTGGCTTGCCCAAGGCCACACAGCTAGGTAATTGTCTGCGGCTGATTTGAACTCAGGTACTCCTCCGGGGCCAGTGCTCTGTCCCCTGCGCCACGTAGCTCCCAAGAGTTCTTACTTTTAAGGAATTTACATTCTATTTAAACATGAAGCATATTCAATGATAAGTACATAAAAGGATATGCCCAAAATAGAGTCAACATGTTGGTTAGGAAGAGGATCTCTAAGACCTTCATGAAATTATAGAATCATAGAATTTAAGATCTGAAAACGTCTTCATCAACTATCTAGTTCAACTCATAGAAAAAAGAATCACTATTATAATATTTCCAAGAAATGACCATCCCAGTCTTTCTTTGAATGCCTCATAGGAACTTTTTATTTAAATTAATTTTAAATTTATTTTCATCTATATGCACATGCATATTTTGAAGTTACAAAATTTCTTTACACCTTCCCTTCACACCCCCACCCCCATCCCCTCAGCAGCAAAAAGTCAGATTAGCATTGTACACAAATATTTTGATAAACATGTTAATAGATTAGTTATTTTGGGGTATAAGGAATTAGGATAGATACACATAAGAGATAATTTTTATAAAATGTTCCTCAGGGTTGAAGGGTTGTTATTTTTGCATGTGTGTGTGTGTCTGTGTGTGTGTGTGTGTGTGTGTGTGTGTGTGTGTGTGTGTGTGTGTGTTCGCGCGCACATTTTATTTTGTTTTGTTTTTCTTCCTCTGGACCTCCTAAGTACTTGAGTACTTGAGGTAGCTCCTTCCACTTCAGAAAAGCTCCCATTTTTAGTATGTGAGGCCTTTCACCTCAAAACTGAGACTAGATTTGACTCTGTAACTTCTACCCAATACTCTGATTATTTCATTTCAACCCAAATAGAACAAATCTAATCCCTTTACCACATTTCAGCACTTTAAATACTTGGGATAACAGAATGGGCTCTCAAAAGAGGAGGAGGCATTTGAAATAAGTTTTGAAAAGATGTAGAGATCACTCTTCTCCTCATTAACTCCAGTGATTGCCTAATGCCTTTATTTAATAACCTGGTACCAATCTATCATTCAAGTATTATTCTTTTTGACACTTCAGTTTTTGCTATTCCTTACACATTGCACTCTATCTCCCATTTCTGTCCTTTTACACTAGCTGTCTCACATTACTAGAATATGCTCCCTCTTCACTTTTCCACCTTAGAATTATTTAGTTCAGTCAAATATCAACTCAAGTATTATTTTCCACACAAAACTATTGCTGTTTCTCCATCATTATAAAATAATATCCTTCAGGGAAAGAATTGGGTATTTATTTTTTTGGTTTTTATCCACAGTACTCAACAGAGTACCTGGCAAGTAGTAGACATTTAATAAATGTTTATTGACTTACTGATTGATATGTTTTCTAAGAAGCAAAAATAAAGAATAATCTACAAAAATTTAACAAGGGTATGGCATAAATAAAACTTACTATTAGGAAGATTATTTCAATTTAAGGATGGGTGCATTATACAAAAAATGAGTATATTATACAAAATTCCTTATTTAATTAAATCTATCAATTTCATTAAATCTTCATTTAATTGACATGTGACAGTGCAAAGAGCAAGGAGAGCCAAGATGACAAAGTAAAGAAAGGAACTCACCTGAACTTTCCCAACATTCCCCTCCAAATAATTTTAAAATAATATGATAAATCTATTTCTGAAATGGCATAACCAACAAAAAGTTGGAGTGAGACAATTTATCATCCCAGAACAATTTAAGAAGTTGTCAGGAAATGAGTATCACAGTGGGGTAGAGGTTTATTCAGCAATACAGTACCCAACAACAGCAATAGTAGCTTCAGGAGCTCTCAGTCCACAAATGGTAAAGAAGTTGGACAACCAGTGAGAAAGAGATTTCAAGGGACCTTTTGCTGATGCTGAGTTCAAGATTCTGTTACATTGCCCTTGCACAGTTAACAGGTCAGAATTATAGGGAAAAAAAGAAGCAATAACATTTGCTGTCATAAAGTAGTAAAAACCCTGATCTAAGTTTCCAAGTTAAGAAGAATGTTTGTGGTTTCTCACAAGGGAGAGGGAACTTGATCTCATTTCCAAGGAAGAAAAAAGAACTAGTGCTTGTTAACTGAAAGAGAGCAAATATTCTGGTCATAGTATGAGGGGCCAAGAGGAGCCCTAGGAATTTGAGGGCCAAGAGGAATGAGGTCCCTTCACAGGTAAAGACCAAAACATAAGGCAAAAAGGCAGAGACGTAGCTCTCATTAAATCATACTACATTGGAACACCCCAAATTTACAAAACCCCAGAACTATCTCTAAAATTACAAACAGTAAAAAAAAAAAACCAAGAAACTTGAAATAGCCCTCCACTCTAGAAGCTCTCATTTGAAGTTAAACGTTAAGAAACAGGTAGACAAATGAGCAAATAGCAAAAAATCAAACTATAAAGTTATTAGGGGACAGCCTAGTGAACAATACCATTATATATTAGGGATGGCTAAAAGTGATCCAAAGAAATTAAGAGGCAAAATGTCTGCTTCTGCCTTCTTCATACAAACATGCCATAAACAACATAAGAAAAATAAAAAGAACCCTGTTAATTCCTGTCAACTTTGCAGAATTTTCAAAAAATAGTGTTCAGACATATAGGAAGAATATATTTGAGAAAGACTGGTAAGACATATTATGTCATGGAGATGAAGGATTACAGACAACTAAAGGGAGGGGGATGGATCTTAAGGCACCTAAATAGTCTGGTTTCTTCCTATTTTGTTCAGAATTTCACCCTAAAATAAAAGCTGCAAACCCTGGAATAACAAAGAATCTGACTATAAAAAGTTATTAGGGAATAGACTAGTGACTAATAAAGTGGTCAGAATAAAAACAGACTTTTGTGAAAAGATTGGATGACAGAGAGAAAGAGAGAGAGAGTGAGAGAGAGAGAGAGAGAGAGAGAGAGAGAGAGAGAGAGGGACAAGGAGGGGTAAAAAGGGGAAAATAGGATGAAAGGAAATATACGATAATGTTAACTGTAAATCTGAATGGTATGATTTGCCCATAAAAATGGAGGCAGCATATAATGTATTAAAAAGAGAATCCAACAATATGTTGTTTTTAAGAAATATATTTGAAAGAGAAAGATACCCAGTAGAAAAATAAGGGAATTGTACAATGTATTATAATTCAAATGAAGTAAAATAAAAAAGAGAAGTTATTTCAAGGAAAGCAAAACACAAAATAGTATAATTAAAATACATAAGCAGAGAATAAAATAATATAGAAAATAAAGCAATATCAATACAATAAATGGGCTAACATCCAAATTCATAAAGGAAAAGTCATTAAAGAAAGGAATCAAATTTTAGAGAAGAATATATCTTGGGGGTTTTTTCACAGCTCTACATGGCACTTTCACAAAAATTGATCATGTATTAAGGCATAAAAGCTTCACAACCAAATGCAGAAAAGCATAAATACTAAAAGCATACTTTTCAGACTATAATGAAATAAAATTACATTCAACAAAGGATCCTGGAAACAGATTAAATATTAATTGGAAACAATAATCTAATTCTATAGAATGAGTAAGTCAAAGAACAAATTAGAGACAAAATCAATAATTTCATTAAATAGAATGACAACAATGGGACAACATACCAAAATGTATGGAATAAAGTCAAAGGAATACTTAGGGAAAAATTTATATCTCTGTATTATTACATCAATAAAAAAAGAATAAAACAAATGTATGCATTGGGCACCCAAGTTAAAAAAAAAAAAACTAGAAAAAAGAGCAAATTTAACATCCCCAATTAAATAACAAATTGAAAATCCTAAAATTCAAAACATTAATATCATTGAAAGTAAGAAAACTAAAGAACTTATTAATCAAATTAGTCATTGTTTTTTTTTTTTTTTAAAGCACAATAGGACGGCTAGGTTGTGCAGTAGATAGAGGACAGGCCCTGGAGTCAGGAGTACCTGAGGTCAAATCTGGCCTCAGACATTTTAATAATTACCCATCTGTGTGGCCTTGGGCAAGCCATTTAACCCCATTTGCCTTGCAAAAGCTAAAAAAAAAAAGCACAATAGAGTAGACAAGCCAATTAAATGTTGAATCAAAAATGTTTCTATACCCAATTGAGTGTGTAGTGTATATTATTTTCTCTTTTAACCAACTCCAATGAGAATAAAGTTCAAACATTGCTTGTCATACACTTATTTCTCCAGAAAATAGATGTTAAATGATTTACCCAGAGTTACGGCACTTGTAAGGGTCTGAGTCTAGATTTAAATTCAGCTTCTCCTTGATACAGAACTAGTTTTCTATCCACTGAGCCATGTAATTGCCTCTACACTTCATTTCTGTGATATAGTTTTCCCTGTTCTTCTTCTCACTTTCCCCCTTTACCCTCTCCCCAATATTCTTTTTTCTTATTTTAATTTTCAAAAAAGGAATAAGGAAAACAAATGATCAGGTTCAAAAATAAAACTGGCAAATCTGTTACTAATGAAGATGAAATTGAAGAAATTTTAATGTATTTTGTCCAAATATGTGCCAACAAATCTGATAATCTAAGTAAAATGGATATGTCAAAAAATAAAAATTGCCCAGATTAATAGAAAGGGAAGAAGAAGAATACATAAATAATCATATATTAAAAAAACATAAATTGTACAGATCATAGATGAACTCCTTAAGAAAATAATTCCCAGTAACAGATTGATTCACAAGTGAATTCTTTGTTTGTTTTGGGGTTTTTTTTTAGGTTTTTGCAAGGCATAAGTGTCTTGCCCAAGGCCACACAGCTAGGTAATTATTAAGTGTCTGAGACCGGATTTGAACACAGGTACTCCTGACTCCAGGGCTGGTGCTTTATGCACTACGTCACCTAGCCGCCCCTACAAGTGAATTCTATTGAATATTTAAGAAAAATTAATTAAATGTTATTATAAACTATTTGACAAAATAGGAATCCTGCCAATTCCTTTTATGATGCAAATACTGTGTCAATGCTTAAACCAGGAAGAGCAAAACAGAGAAAGAAAATTATAGACCAATTTCCTTAATGTATATTGATGGAGCATTTTTTAAATAAAATATTAGCCAGGAGATTAAAGCAATATAATGAATACATTATACATTGTGATCAAGTGGAATTTTTCTCAGATATGAAAAATTGGTTCATTATTAGGAACTATAGCATAATTAACCATATCACTGCCAAAAGTAACAAAAATCAAAGGTTTTCTAAATAGATTTACAAAAGATTTAACAAATATGCATTTATATTATCAGTAAGCATTATCTCCTAAAAAGATGAGTTAGAAATCTTACCAATAAGATTAGGGACAAAGCAAAAATGCTCATAATAATTTTTATTCAATATGGAACAAGAAATACTAACTAAAGTCATAAAAAAAGAGAAAAAATAAAAGGAATTAGAATAGGCAATAAGGAAATAAACATCATTCTTTGCAGATGATTTGTAGGTATAATTAGAGAATCCTAGCTAATCAATTAAAGACAAATTGAGAAAATTGATAACTTCACCAAAGTTACAAAATATAAAATAAACCCACAGCAGCCAGGAGAACATGATGCACAATAACAATAATGCTGTATGATGATCAGGACTTATAAGGAAAAAATTGCTATTCATTTCCAGAAAAAAAGAAACTAATAAAGTTTGAATGCAGATCAAGAATATTTTTTAAGATTTCCTTTCTTTTTTTTCTTTTTTTAATTTTATTTTCTTTTGCATCATTGAAAATATGGGAATATATTTTGAATGACTTCACATGTATAATTTTTATCACATTTCTTGTCTTCTCAAAGAGGGAAGGAGGAGGAAGGGAGAAAACTTTGAATTCAAAATTATTAAAAGGAATGTTAAGATTTTATGCATAATTGAAGAATATTTAATGAAAGAAATAAAATATAGAAGATGAAGAAAGAGTGTGAATCTGTACCTTAGATATAACTTATTGTCCTGATACTACATAGAAAGCCTGTGTGGGGACAGCTAAGTGACACAGTGGATAGCACTCTGGCTCTGAAGTCAGGGAGGACCTGAGTTCAAATTCAACCTCAGACAATAATTACCTAGCTAAGTGACCTTGGGCAAGTCAGTTAATTTGATTGCCTTGCAGAAGCAAAAAGAAAAGAAAGTATGTGTGATTTTGAACAAGTATTTAAACCTCTCAGTTTTCTTATCTGTAAAATGAAAGCATTAGTTTAGAAAAGGGTCCTTCTAACTAAAATATTCTATAAATGATAAGGACCTGAACTATAATGATAGTAATAGGAATGATAATGAAGGGACAGATGAATTGATACACTGGGTTAGTGTATTGGACTTAGAGCAGGAAAACTCTAAATTTAATCATATCTTGGATATTCTATAGAGCTGGCAGATCTCTAAGTCATTCTTTCCTCACCTGCCAAATGGACATAATAACATCTATTTGGAAGGGTTATGGTGAGGATTAATTGAGGTAATAACCTTAAATTTTAAAAAAACTATGTAAATGCTTGTGATTTTTATTATTATATAAAAGACTTTGCAAGGCAAGAATTAATAGCACTCATTTCAAGAATCAGATTGCTTCCTTTATAAGTAATTAAATTTTATGACAAAAATTAAGTCCATTCTAAACTGTTTCTAGATTTTCAATCAAGTTTTTCAAATCACAAATAATACTTGGTATTTTTTCAATAAGTTTGCAATCATCTACAAAACTGAATGCTTTATATTAGTGATTTTTTAAAGAAATCTTGAGCCAAAATCAGAAGGAAAACAAAAAGTTTGGAAACAATGTTCACAACCTGGATTTCTGATATCATTTCTAAAATATATAGAGAACTGCATCAAATTTATAAGATCACAAGTCATTCCCCGATTGATAGTCAAAGATATGAAAAGTTTTCAAATGAAAAAATTAAAGCTACATATAAATATATGAAAAAAATGCTCCAAATCCCTATTGATTAGAGCAATGCAAATTAAAACAACAATGAGGTATCATTTTACTATTATTAGATTAGCCAAGATGAGAAAAAAGGAAGATGAGTAATGTTGGAGAGGTTATGGGAGGATTGGGACAGTGATGCATTACTGGTGGAGTGGTGAACAGTTCTAACCTTTCTGGAGAGCAGTGTGGAACTGTTCATACCATTTGACCCAGCAATTCCAATTCTAGGTCTATATCCAGAAGAAATTATAAAAAAGTGGAAAAAATCCTACATATTCCAAAATATTCATAATAGCCCTTTTTGTAATGCTAAAGAACTGGAAATTGAGGGGATGCCCATCAATTGGGAAATGACTAAACAAGTTATGGTACATGAATACTATGGAACATTATTTTTCTCTAAGAAACCATTAAGGGTCAGATTCTGGAGAAGTATGGAATGACTTACGGGATCTGATGCTGAGCAAAGGGAGTAGAACCAAGAGAACAATGTATATACCAATAACAATATTATGAGATGAACAATTTTAATGGAAGCAGCTACTCATGGTAGTCCTGAGAGCTAGGACAACTGTATCTGACTGATTATCCCCAGCCAGGACAACTGTATCTGACTGACTATATTATCCCCATCCAGAGAAAGAAAAACAGAACAAAACAAAATACACAGGGAAAAAAACCTTCTGAATCTGATGAACATTTTATAAAAATTATCACTTATAATCTTTTCCTTAATCCTAATTCCTCATGCCAAAAATTATTAATTTGTATACAATTTGGTAGAATTCACTTGAAAATCCATCTGGACCTGGAGACTTTTTCTTAAGGAATTTATTGATAGTTTCTTCATTTTCTTTTTTCTGAATTAGGGTTATTTAAGTAATTTATTTCCTGTTCTGTTAATCTGGGCACTTTGTATTTTTGTATATAGTCATCAATTTCATTCAAGTTATCCAATTTATCAGCACTCAATTTGGCAAAATAGCTCCAAATTATATCTTTAATTTCTTCCTCATTGGTGCTTGGTTATCTTTTTTTCTTTTTTTTTCAATCAGATTAACCAATAGTTTGCCCATTTTATTGGCTTTTTCATAAAGTCAACTCTTAGTTTTATTTGTGAGATTAACGGGTTTCTTGTTTTCAATTTTATCAATCTCTTTCTTGATTTTCAGAATTTATAATTTGATATTTAATTGGGGATGCTTAATTTGTTCTTATTTTTAGCTTTTTTTTAGTTGTATATCCAATTCATTGATCTCCTCTTTCTATGTTTTATTCTTACAGGCATTTAGAGATATAAAGTTTGCCCTCAAAACTGGCTTGACTGCATCCTATACATTTAAAATGATGTCTCATTATCATTTTCTTGGATATGATTTTGATTATTTCTATTATTTGATGATTGATCCAACCATTATTTAAGATTAGTTTCCAATTAGTTCTTGGTTTATCTCTCCCTGACCCTTTATTACATGTAATTTTTATTGCATCATGTGTGTATTTATTATTTCTTCCTTTCTGCATTTGATTATAAGGTTTTGTGTCCTAGTACATGGTCAGTTTTGGTGAAGGTGCCATGTACTGCTGAGAAAAGACTTTTCTAACCCCATTAAGTTTTCTCCAGAGGTCTATCATATGTAAAGCTTCTTAGATTACATTTACCTTCTCAACTTCCTGGAAAATTATATATATATATATATATATATATATATATATATATATATATATATATATATATATTTATATATATATACATATATATATACACACATATAGTTTACATTTACATTTTATATTTATGTACATGTATGTACATATTAATATATAGTTACATTTATTTATATAAGTATTTTATCATATATATTTATGTATATGCATATACAAAGTAATTTGGTTATTAAGACAACTCTGTCTGTTGGGAGCTATCAGGAACAGCCTAGGCTTGGTGATAGCAAGTATTATAGGTATATTTAAACATGGAAGAAACATAGAATACTAGGCTTGATAGTATATGATTATAATCTCTCTAGACATAAAGGGAGAGAATAATGTATCATTTAAATTCAGAAATTCTGAGCTGAAATTGTGCAAAAATAGATGTAGTAGTCACCTTAAATCCCACACCAATATAGTGAATACCTGGAATAGGGGCCAGGAAGTTGCTTAAGGAAGGGAGAACTAGCATCAGAAATGGAGGAGATCAAATCTCATGTAGTGGTAAATAATGGGATTTGACCACTTAGTAATTCCTGAACTTCTAGCCTTGGAAAAATGAGTAGACCCAGACTTAAAACAATCAACAATCTGTGGAGGCACCCGGGTGTCAAGGTGAATAAAACTTGCATGTAAGTCTAGAAGATCTGAGTTCTAATTCCACATCAGAGAAGTACTAACCTGGGCAAGTTGCTTAAACTCTACCTCAGTTTCCTCATCTGTCATGTGGGGATAATTATAGAACCTACCTGGCTTAATTTTCAAGAAGATTAAACTAAGATGATATGTATAAATCACTCTGCAAATATTATAGCACTATTTAAATAATTTAGTTATTATTTTTATTATTCTCACAAGGAAAATCTTGGGTGGATTAGCAAATTATGTTAAATATATTTACTTGAGTTTCTGCTGAAAAGTGACTGTCTGCTCAGTGTCTGAATCAATGTGTTATGAATATCTTTCAGAGGAAGATCAATTTGAGGGGAAAAATAATGCAACTTTGAAATCATACCATAAATAATTTCAAGATCAATAGGAAATAGGATTTGGTTTATAATAATTCATTTGGTACCCAACTTCTCAGGGTTACACATACATTATCTTGAAAAGTGGGGCATACCTATACTATTCTTTGTTTGCAGATATAATGAATAGATTCTGGACTGATAGTGGAATAGCTTTGAAAATGACCAGCTGAAGTTCATTAATTTAGAATCATCCCCTGTTTTAGATGCCTGAAAAAGCCTCTTCTCGGAACCATCCCTGGTCACTAATGTGCAAGCACTAACTAAAAGTCTATTTGATCTATTTGAAACATGTGCAGTGACTTCTATTTTCAGCAACATTTGGTAGGCAAAGCATGAAAGGGAGACCTTTATAATAAGTTTAGGATCAATACACATTTAAGGATGATTGTGAAGATAGAAACAAACACAAATATGAACATTCAGGGAGAGAAAGAGAGCATTTCCCTCTGCACTCTCCATTTTGAATAAGTTAACATCTCATGAAGTACAGGAAATAAGGAACATAATTTTCTGAACTTTATTATTCTAAAATGGGGGGCAGGTCATGGGAGAATATCAAACAGATTATCTGTCATTATAAATCTAATTGATAGAGATTTTTATTTTGCTATGTTTTCTTAGTTCCTAGCATTTAAGATTCCCAGCAAAAAGAATTTCTTTTTGTATCACAATGCAATATATAACTTGTAAGAAACACACCAAGAACTTATCAAATATCTATACATAAAAATATATGCATGTATATAAATATCAATATATATGTAAACATGCAAATAAATATGTACATAAGCTTATAAATATATACATCTATATTCTATCTATATGATATATACTCACTATATACCAAAATGTATATGTATATATTGTCTATAGGTATATAATACATATGCAAATATATAATATCCATAGGTAATGTGTATATCTGCATATATATTTGTATATAATACATATGTGTGTATATCTTTTTTTTAGGTTTTGTTTTGCAAGGCAATGGGGTTAAGTAGCTTGTCCAAGGCCACACAGGTAATTATTAAGTGTCTGAGGCCAGATTTGAACTCAGGTACTCCTGATATCAGGGCCAGTGCTCTATCCACTGTGCCACCTAGCTGCCCCCTGTATACATCTTTTTCAGGATAACCCCCAGTGGATAGTGTTCTCTGCACCACCAAAATTCTTTGTATTATATTTGCTACATATATATATATATATATATATATATATATATATATATATATATATGCATATATATATATATATATGCTACTTTACCTAATAGAATGAAAATGCTGTGTCTGTGTGTGTGTGTGTGTGTGTGTGTGTGTGTGTGTGTGTGTGTGTGTAATATTTCAGGCATGGATATGTATTTACCATAAATCTAGTGGTAAGGGGAGAAAAGCAGAATAAATTATGGTTTTATAGTCTGTAAATTCATAAAACATAGATGGATGAGATTGGCCAAGTTAAATCCAAAAGGAGACTTTGATGCCTTTGGTAGTGATTAATTTTTCTTCATTTTAAGATAAGTAGAGAAAGGTTAGTTAACTGTGTGACATTTTAAAGAAACTTCTTTTTCCCTTATGAGCTGGAGCATATGATGATATACTCCTATGACCAAGGTCATAGAATCAACATCTAGCAATTGAGGAGGTGCTTTGAGGAGGATTAAGTTACTTATTTTCAGTCTACCTTAACCTTTCTGGGAAGAGTGATGTTCTTTCCCCTCTCCTCCCAAAGATAGAATGAGAAAACTTTCTCTCTAGACTTGGTCCCAGGATCTCTAAGACCTTCCTTCAGGAAATGGTCTTCTTTTCTGCCACAGAAAGATAGTGAAAGAAATGGTTCCTGAGGCAAATTAGAAAAGTTAACTTGCTAGCTTGCAAACCTTTCCCCACCAGTTCCTGACTCCTTTAATGAGAGAATCTTAACCCATATATTCCCTGCTTTAGAAGACCATTAAAATATGATTAATAATTTTATTTTTTCACCTCTAACCCTAAACACTCTCTTCCTTTTTCTCTGTCTCTCCCTCTATCTCTTTCTCCAGAATATGTGTGTATATCAGTTTTAAAATTTTCCTACTTCTTTTCTTGAATGTTTTACTACCTATAGGCTCTCTGAACTGCATTAAGTAATAATATTCATAGATTAGCAATTAAAATGGTTAATGAAATAGTATTAAATGAAACAATGAAAATAAGATCTATTATAAACTTTAAATCAAAAGAAATCAGATTTGGGACAAATACAAACTCTCAGAGAAATAGAAGAAAAATAGAATCACTAACTTGGATCCATTCCTGGGTGAATTCAAAAACAAATCATAATCTTTCCAGACACCTTTCTGGATTTGGACTTCAAAACTGAGAACCTCATCACTATAACTCTGCTCTTGTTTTGGTGATAGCTGATCTCTGTAACTTCTGCTCTCCTGGTATTCCATGGTACTTGTCAGAACACTTTCCCTAGGTCATCAACATAAGAGAGCAGCTATTATTACTGTCTAAAACAGGGCAAAACTACTTTTACTCATGGGTTCCCTGAACAATGACTAGCATGGTTGATGACACCTTAGCAGCACAGTAGGTCAGAAGCATTTGTTGTGAACCTGATATCCCAGTCTCCTTTTTCCTATGGTCAAAGTTCTTTTCCTAACAAGTCTCTTCTATTTGTTCCTTTTCTTTCTTTCTCCCCTATGGAAAAGAAAAAGACTAAGTCTTCCAAGGGATTAGTAGATTATAATTAGAGAATTCTTATCTACCAGCAGAAACAGAATACTGCCAATATTTAGTTAAAATAATATAATATAGGGTGAGGTGAATTCCTTGCAAATCTGAAATTCTGGGTGAATCTGGGTATTTCTAGATAGAATTAGTTGCTCTAGATAGAATTAGTTGCTCTTTTTGACAAGTTCTCTAGACACTTGAAGGTATTTATATTACTACCAGGCAGGCTTTATTTTTGGTTCCAACAAGATGGAACTAGTGGCTTCTATAGCAATTTCAGTTAAACTATCTAACTCATTAGGATTTAGTGTAACATTTTCCTTAATTCTACAGACTCTGTAATTTTTTCAGATGATACAATTTTATAATATGCAATAATTAAAAAATATTTATAACTAGGTATCAGGTACAAAGGTTTTCTGCAAAGAGTACTTTGCTCAAGATTACAAAATAGATAGTCAGGACAGCTTCATGAAAAGTAATCGTCTGATGAAACAATGTGCTTCAACAACAGAGAGACTCGGATTTGGAGAGAGAAGACCAGAATCTATACTTTGTTTCTTTCCCTTTACTATTTTCATTTGAAAAGTCATTTTACTTCTTTGTTCCTCAGTTTCCTTATGTGGAAAAAAACAAATGAGAGCAGGGTAATGTCAATCTAATGTTTTAAAGGCAGTAACCCAACAAAGCTCTCTCAACAGTTCCCTCCAAACAACTTTAAAGTAGCACCTCAAAGCACATTTTGTATTACCCAAGCCATCAAGAGTACAGAATGAGATATTTTCTGATTTTAGAAAAGATAGGAGGTCAACAGGAGGGGTCTGTTACACCATATGGATGCCCTTCTAGAGTGCACATATGCTGCTGCAATGATAATAGCAGCCACAACAATGGCAGTTTTGGAAGCTCTCAGTCCAAAGAAGTTAAGAGAATCAAAAAGGTCAAAAATAAATTACAGGTGACCCAAAGCTAGCACTGTAAATAGAGAATGCTTGACTGGCAACTCTACTTCTGTTTGCAGTTCTGGGATGTAGTTGCATGGCAGAGATGAGTGTGGTCGATCACAAGGAAAATGCTAGTCTTTACAGAAGTAAAGGCCTTACTGGTAGAGAACAGAGTACATCAGTAGAACAATGACCACACCTTTTCTAGGACCATACCACCATGAAAATACTGAAAACTTGAAGGCACCCAGAAGGAGATCTGAAAATATCTGTACAAAACATCATGAAGCTAAGCAGATCTCAACTTTAACATAAAGTTCAAGTCAAGAAACATGTTTGAAAAATGAACAAACAAGGGGCAGCTAGATGATATAGTGGATGGATCACCCACCCTGGAGTCAGGAGGACCTAAGTTCAAATCCAGCCCCAGACACTGAAAATTTACTTCACAATATTACCTTGAGCATGACACTTACAAAAACAAAGAACAAACACCACCAATTTTAACATGAAAAGTTAACATGGTGGTAGAAAAGACCAAAGCACAAACTCAGAAAAAGAGAACAATGTGAATAAAAAATATCACCAATATCTCAAAGAAAAATGTTAATTGGACACAAGTTCTAAAAGAATTCTTGGAAGACTAAAGAAAAGGGATGAGAGTTAAAGGGAAAAAATGGGAAATGAATGATGAAAGTAATCTATACTATTATTTGTGATACAAAGAAAAATATAAATCTGGAAAAAATTGATCCTTCTTCTAGATAGGTGGGCCATAACCAGGGCAAATTTAGGAGAAAAAATACCTGTTTCTAATAAAATAATGTTTAGGTAGCCAATTTAGAGCATAATGACTCAGAATTCTCAACTGTGTTAGCTAGAATAATCATCATTATTGGAAGGCAGTGCTGTCATGATTGACAGAAGAGTAGATGCTGAAAGGCAAGAGGATGAGATTTTAGTCTTGGCTCTATATGTTACCTGTAAGAACTTGAATATGTATCTTCCTTTTTATAAAATTCAGTTTCTTTATCCTCAAAGTGGGATCCACAATTCAATGAAGATAAGAGGAAATTATGTTTAAAAGTGACAAGAATGGAACCTGGGGGGTGCAGTGGATAGAGCACCAGCCCTGGAATCAGGAGTACCTGAGTTCAAATCTGGCCTCAGACACTTAATAATTACCTAGCTGTGTGGCCTTGGGCAAGTCACTTAACCCCATTTGCCTTGCAAAAAAATAAAAAATGAAACAAAACAAAACAAAACAAAAAAAGAATCGGACCTGGAGTCATAATTTCATTTATAAGAAGTCCTAGTTGTGGAAACTCCTACAATGTCCATATACTGAGGGAGAGCAATATATCTTCTGCAACTAAAAATAATAAAAAGTGTCCTAGGGGAAGGGAAAATCCATTTTTAAGTATCTACCACATACCAGGCACTGTGATAGGCTAAGGGCTCCAGGTCAGAGAGCCAACATGAGTAAGAGAAAGGAATACAATGCCATACCTCTAATCACTACAAAACTCTATCCACTAAAAATGAAAGCAACTAATATGATTGTTTCATAATTGTCATTCATATTACTATTTAATTATTTTAATCTTTATATCATGTGGAATATATGGAATTTGCATAGAAATATCCTTAAGATAAGTAATACAGCTATTATTATTCTGTTTGTTCAATGGCCTGCAGATTCTAAAGGGAACAATGGGGGAGTAATGATTGTTTTATTTTGGTTTGTTTGTAACTGAATTAAAGTATGGATATACTACAACTCTACTTCAATTCAATCAATGATAGAAAGAAATAAAGCATATATCCTGAAGCATTGTAGTAGCATTTTGTTTAAGAATAAAGAACTAGAAATAAAGTGCATGCTCATAGGTTGGGGAATGACTGAGCTAAGTGTAGTGTATGAACACATGATGGTTGCTGAATATTACTGTCCTCTAGGAAACAATGAATGTGTTGAACTCCAAGAATGAATAGACATAAGAATTGAGAAAAACTTAAGTAATCACAGGCAGTAGGGTACAAATAAGGATTAAGACATTGAAAATACCATCAGCATACAAATTGGTTTGACGTATGTTAGGAACAAAGGGGCAGGAAAGCCTAAGGAAAAAAAGGAGCATCCACATATATGTAGGAATTTAGTAGAGTATCCATCTGAAACGCTCATACTCTGGATTACATCCTCCATTTTCAGTTAAAACTAAATGAAATTTGTCAGGATCTCTGTACCTATTAAGTACGATAATCTAATAATCCATTCATAAAATCTGCAAAAGAAAATAAATAACGTGTGTTTTATTTTTTCATTCTGTATGGAAGCTTTCTTTTATTTCTAATATATTAGTGTCTATTACAGTATTCATGATTCCATTGTGTCAGCAAGCAAAAAAGTTGGTTAACTTTAAATGAGAGGTCACATTCTTTTTTAAGTTTAGTCAATAGTCTTACAAAAGCAAAAAAGGACAATTTTTTCCTAAAAATAGGTTTTTAAAAATAAATTTTTCCAATGCCTAAATTTCTTTCTCAAACCCTCACTCTCTCTCCTCTCATAGAGTACTGTTATAGAGCAAATATTCCAGAAAAAAAGAAATAGACAAAAATAGGAAAACTGATAATGTATCAAAAATAATATATAATTATATGCACTGTAACATAACTGAAAATCTCTTAACATTTTAAAAAAGAATGAGAAAATGTATATTACTATATCTCTTCCTTGAGAAAATGCTCAGTCTTTGCAATTTTGCAATATTCACTATTGATTATTTTGTGCATAGTTGTCCTTTCCATTTACATTGTTAAAGTAATTTTATATATTGGGTTTTTTGGCTGAACTTATTTATACTGACTAAAATCAACTAAAGTTTTTTTATGATTATCTTTGTCATATCCATCATTTATTTTTTTATCAAAGTAAAAGTTAAAAAAATCCATCTACCAAAATTGGTTTATCCCTAGTTGATGTCCATATTTAAAAAAAAAATTACAGCAATAAATACCATAAATATTTTTGTGGATCTGGGAATTTTGCTTTTAATCAATGACTCTTTGAAGAATATACTTAATAATAGAATAGCTAGGTGCAAGAGTATAAATATTCTAGGGACTTTACTCAAATAATTCTAAATTGATTTTCAAAATGGTTATACTCATTCACAGTTACAACAGCAATGCGGTAGTGTGCCTTTCTTCTTTTTTTTTTAGGGTTTTTTTTTCAAGGCAAACGGGGTTAAGTGGCTTGCCCAAGGCCACACAGCTAGGTAATTATTAAGTGTCTGAGACCGGATTTGAACCCAGGTACTCCTGACTCCAAGGCTGGTGCTTTATCCACTACACCACCTAGGTGCCCCTTAGTGTGCTTTTCTTCTCATGGACCCTCAGACATTAAGTATTCTTGCCTCTTGTTTTATTTGACAATAAATATTTGCCAAGTGTAATTTGAAACTTCATATTTGTTTTTTCAGTTTGAATTTCTTTGATTTTTACCCATTTGGAACTGATTTCTTTCATGTTGCCTTTAATAAACATAGATAGCTATGTAAATAGATTTAGCATAAACACACACACACATATATATATATATATATACATATAATCATACATAAATATATAGATATACACAAATAGTTCATGTTTATCATCTATATATTTTATAGTAAACCCTTATCTGAGAAATTTTATATAAAATGTTTTGGCTTAATAATTACTTAGCTGTGTGGCCTTGGGCAAGTCACTTAACCCCATTTGCCTTGCAAAAAAATAAAAAATAAAATAAAACAAAACAAAACAAAAAAACAATCGTACCTGGAGTCATAATTTCATTTATAAGAAGAAATCCTAGTTGTGGAAACTCCTACAATGTCCATATACTGAGGGAGAGCAATATATGTTCTATCCTATATATCTTATATCCTACATTTATTAATTTTGTTTTGCAGAAACTTTCAAGTTACATGTAATAAAAATTATCTATTTTTGTCTTTCTTTAATTACTTCTATCCCGTTTGGTTAATGATTTATATCTTATTAAAGGCCATGCCCAGTGTGTGTGTGTGTGTGTGTGTGTGTGTGTGTGTGTGTGTGTGTATGATTGACATTTCTTTTATGTTTTGAGGAATATGATCTCTAATATTCAAAATATAAATCCATTTGAAGTTCATTTTAGATTATGTATACAATGTTTGTCTATACTAATTTCTGTTCATTCTTTCCAATAGACCAATTAATTCAGTTCAATTATTTCTTTTTTTTTAAGTTTTTGCAATGCAGTGGGGTTAAGTGGTTTGCCCAAGGCTACATAGCTAGGGAATTATTAAGTGTTTGAGGCCAGATTTGAACTCAGGTACTCCTGACTCTAGGGTCAGTACTCTATCCACTGTGCCACCTAGCCATACCTTAATTATTTCTCATTCTATGTTGAGTAGCTTCCATTGATTCCCTCTACTATTTAACCCAAACCAAATGTTTTTAATGACTACAGATTTATAAAGTAGTTCGATGACTAGAAATGCTATTATTCATTTGTTTCCATCTCTTTTTTCCTCTACTTTCTTACAAAGGAATTTTGTTATTGTCAATCTGTATGATTTATCTCATTGGTAATATGAATGATACAATATTAAAATTGTTCTTTAATTTTGGCACTATTATCATTTTATTATATTAACATAATAATATTATAGGTCCTATACATTCCTATGATTATTTAAGTTATTGTTCATATTTTTCAGAAACACTGTGTGGGCATAACCAAGATGATGTAGGAGAAGCAGCAATGAAGATGAAAACTCAGAGAATTCCCAACTGAACAGCTTAAAAATAATTTCTCAAGTAAAATTTTGAAGCAACAGGGTCAAAAGTCAGAGTGAAATATTTTTCCAGCCTGAAACAACTTCAGAGATGGGCAAGGAAAGGTCTGGGATACTGATATGAACACTGGCCTGGACTGTATTGCAGCAAAGGCAGAAGAAACCACTGAACTAACAGTTTCAGTTCTCATCCTAGAAATAAGAAGGAGGTCAGACAATTGGTCAGAAAAAGATTACAGAAGACACCCTTCTGGTACTGGGCGCAAATGGCCCTTTTTGGTAACTTGATTCCAGGATCACAATTCAAGAGAGAAAAAAGCACAATTCTCATTGCCAAAATAGAGCAGGGATCTCAGTCTCAATTCCAAAGCCAAGAGGAACCTTGAATTTTTGTCTGAATGGGAGCAGGGACCATTCCTGGGAAAACACCAGATTATAGACCAGGAAAGCAGTTTCCACACATCTTCCAGAATCATATTGTCTTGGCAGCATCAAAACCTTGCAGACCCCTAGAACTAGCTCTATAAAAAAAAAAACACAACAGAACTGTCTCTATATAAGCTTAGCACATTGCCTCCTCACCACCAAGTGAGCAGACCCCAATTTTAACATAAAGTTCAGCATCAAAAAATAGAACAAAAAAAGAACTTGACCATAAAAAGCTAGTCTTGTGTCAAGGCAATAGTCAGATATAAACTCAGAAAAACACATGGTCTGGAAATATCTATTAATAAATTCTCAAACAGCAATGCTAATTGAACCCAATCCAACAGGAGTAAAAGATAACACTGTCAAAGGAAAAAAATGGCGGTGAGGGAATAAGAGTAATGCAAGAAAATTATGAAAAAGAGATTTAATGTCTTGGTAAAAGAGGTTCAAAAATATTGAAGAAAATGACACCCTAAAACATAAAATTAGACTAATAGTAAAAGAGACACAATAATTCACTCAAGAAAATAATTTCTTAAAAAATGGAATTGGTCAAATGGGAAAGGAGATAAAAACACTAACTGAAGAAAGTAATTCCTTAAACATTAGAACTGGGCAATTAACAGCTAATGACACCATCAGACATGAAGAAACAATAAAATAAAATAAAAATAAAAACACAAAAGCAAAATAAAATGTAAATTTCTCATTGAAAAAAACAAGGGACCAATAAAACATATAAAAGTGAGATAATTTAAGATCTATTGGACCACATGACAAAAAAATATAACCTAGATTACACATTTCAAGAAATTATCAAAGAAAACTGGATCAATATGTGAGGACAAGAGTTTAAAGTACAAATTGAAAGAATCCATTAAATATGTTCTGAAAGACTTCCCAAAATGAGAAGTGACAGGAATATTATAGCCAAATTTCAGAGCTCCCAGCTCAGTGAGAAATAGTGCAAGCTATGTGACCTTGGGCAAGTCACTTAAAACCCTACTGCCTAAAATAAAGGGAAAAAAAAGAAAAAAGAAATATTTCAAGCAGTTAGAAAGAAACAATTCTTGGTCTTGGATAAAACCTTCCCTAATTTAAGTAGTAGTTTCATATAAAAAGAATCTTGGAAAGTACTTTTTAACTTTTTCAACTTTTTAAAATGATTTGTGCAAATATGATAAGAGATGTTCTTTAAAAGAATAATCCTATAAATTTATCAGAATCAGTTGGTTTCTGTTGCTTGTCTATTGTTACTTTAAAAGTTGCTTAAAAGGAAAGCCTATTTCTTTTGCTGAGATTAACTCAAAATCTCTACTTAGTTTTATATTTTAATATTTTTTGAAGGCAATACTCCATTTTTTGTTCTGTTTCCAGTTTGTATCTTTTTTTAGTTAATAATTGTGCATAGTACATTCTGATAATTTTTTTTGTTTTTTGTAATTTCAGCTAATTCATCCTCTAACTAATCTTTGTTGTTTTTTTATTTGTCTTTCTGTCTCCTTTTAACCAGGTTGACTTAAAAGTTTATTAATTTTGTCAGTCTATTTAAAAGATAGCTTAATTTTAATTATCATTTCTATAATCTTTGGTTTCTAGATTATGTATTTCTCCTCATATTCAAAATCATCTTGTTTGTGTTTATTTTTATTTTCTCATTTTTAAAAAATTCATATTCAACTGTCCTCTCAATTTCTAATTGCTCATGTAATATTTTTTTCAGAGATTTTCCCCATAAGACTACTTCAGTGGCATCCTGGATATTTTGCTGTTCTTCATCTTGATGTCTTTTTTGAACATAATTATTCATTGCTTCTGTGATCTGCTCTTTAGGGCTTCTCATCTGTCTTTGGTGTCCACCTCTACACCCAGCTTTTATCTACAGTTCCAAGAACCTGAAATATTGCCATGCCTCAGTAATGTTGTCATGGCAGAAGTACTGAAACAAGTTAAAAATAACCAACAGGCCTTAAATCCATCAATGAATTAGGAGGATGTCTACCCTAAGCTATGAAAATTTCTCCTGGTGGAATGAGCAGATGAGAACAACTTGTTCCAACATCCATGAAAGAGGATGAAATACCTGGGGAGCATTGAAAGCTTGGTCAGGCATTCAAGGCACCATCATCTGTATCCCAGGACATCAACAATCATCTTGACTTTTGTCTTACCACTGAACTACAATGTTTCTCTAAGAGAATGTGAGACTAATGATTTCTTACAGTGCTGCTTCTCCTAATTCATGTGCAAATCAAAATATCAATGTGTGATATCTTGTTTAATGTCTTCCTAACTTTTGATCTGGCACTCTATTCACTGTGTCACCTAGCTGCATATATGTTTTACTAGTTACATATAAGTGTGTGTATATGTATGTATATATATATATATATATATATATTAATCAACATAAAATATATATATATTTTATATTTAATATAATTTATTTCCTTTATAATTGTGTATATTTTATTTATATATATTTTTATTTATATACCTGTGAATATATTTTATATTCAGTATAAATTTTCATTATAATCATGTGTATTCTAATATATATGCATATATATTTTAATACAAGTTATTTACTTTATAATCATGTATATTCTATTTTATATGCATATATGTATATATTTTTATATTCAATATAATTTATTTTCTTTATATGAAAACTACGTGGCACAGTAGATAGAGTACTTAGAATTAAAGAAACTCATCTTTCCTCTCAAGTTCAAATCCAGCCTTAAACATTTCCTAGCTGTGTGTCTCTGAGCAAGTCACTTAATTCTGTTTGCCTCAGCTTCCCCATTTGCAAAATGATCTGGAGAAGGCAATTTTAAATCATTTCAGTTTCTTTGCCAAGAAAACCCTAAAAAGGTATCATAAGAAGTTGTACAAGATTGAAAATAATTGGAGAACAACAAAAATTCTAATTTATGCATTTACAGATAATGTCTTGAGAAGGAATTATTAGGTTTCACTAGACTGTCATAGAGGATCGTATTTAAAAAAAAGAGTTTACCTGTGTTTTAAAAATGTCAATCATTCTTTGTATACCCATTTCTTTTGAAAACTTGGCCACAGTTTACTATATTAATCAATCAATCAATCAATCAATCAATTAATTAATTAATTAATTAATTTATTTATTTATTTTTAGTTTTTTTGCAAGGCAAATGGTGTTAAATGGCTTGCCCAAGGCCTCACAGCTAGGTAATTATTAAGTGTCTGAGGTCATATTTGAACTCAGGTACTCCTGACTCCAGGGCCAGTGCTCTAGCCAATGCAGCACCTAGCCACCCCACTCTATTTTAAATTTAGTACTTCCTCATATACCCTCTTAAATTTCAAAAATTAAATAGGTAAATGGTTTCCCAGATTTAATGTCATTCATGGAACTGCTCTTGCACACCTAAGAGAAACAGCTAAACTTGAGTCAATTGTCCAGGGAATCAGGGTAAACCTGGAATCCATGATTTGATCAAGAAAAAAAGTGTAAGAAAGGGTAACATGAGATCAGTGGATGGATTTCAATGGGTCCATGCTTTTTATTGTTGTTGTTTTTAAACTGTGATCACCAGTTTTCAATATAATTGACTTCAATAACTGCAATATTGTACAAAGATCAATTATGAATACTTAAGCTGTTATCAGTAATACAATGATCCAAGACAATACCAAAGGATTCATGATAAAAAAACCTATTTCCCTCCTGGGGAAGAACTGAAATAGCCTGAATACAGATTAAGGCATATTATTTTTCACTTTCTTTGTTTTGAGTGTGTTTTTGTCTGTGTTTTCTTTTACAACATGACTAATATGGAAATATGTTTTGCATCATTGCTCATGTATGACCTATATCAAATTGCTTACTCTCTCAAGGAAAGGGGAAGAAAAAGAGGGGAGAAAAAATTTGTAATATACTCTTTTTTAAAAAATTGATGTTAAGAACTGTTTTTATATGTAATTGGAAAAAATAAATTATTCAAAATAGAAAAATTAAAAATAATCCTTTTTTAAAAAATTTCTTTGCATTTAATTTATTTTATGCATTTAAAGACATTACTCAGAGAATAATCCATGAGTTTCATTAGACTGATAAAAGGATCCAGATCTCAAGAGCAGATAAGGACCCTTGATTTAGGGGAATTGAAGATTGAAATGGTTCAGAGTAGAAACAGTGGACTGGCCAAAAGAGAGAAAAGGGAAGATATTTTAAAAATAAGAGAATAAGGGCCCAGGACCTGAGAAATCAGAAAGCTCAGACTAGGAGAATTTCAAAGATTCAAGGCGTGATTTGAAAAGTCATTCCATTTTATTAAACACAACCCTTCTAGGGGCTAAGCAAAAGTAAAATTTACCAACCACTGTAAGATCTTAGGATGCTTTACCTGCTGGTTGAAATACAACTATTAATAGGATAATTACCAGCAAGAGGTTGTGTGACATAGGAGAAATAGATGTTCTTGAATTAACTAAAACTTTGAGTTTTCATGCTGAGACCAAGAGAGCTGCATGGTCTTGGACAAGTTAGTTAATATTACTGAACTTCATTTTGTCTTCTTTAGAATAGACTCAATGCCTTCCTCTTTATGAATCAAACACCTGTCACTAGGTTTTTGCTTTTATTTTGCTTCATTTAATATGAATATGAGACTTTTGTGAAGATTGGTTAATGATAATCCAAAACTGTATCAATAAAATGTCTTTTTTGTAATAGAAAAAGAATAATTGGGCAGGAAGAAATGCTCTTATAGCTAAAGAAATCTTAGACTATCATCAGAGTTTGTGAGTATCAAAGATGATAATGAACGTAATAATGAATTGGAATCCATTTATGTTTATGAGGGACCAATGTGATTATTCTGAATTTCCTCCCCAGTGACCCTAGTGAAGTATGACTGTAGGTACATAGACTTTTAAAGTTATCAGCATCTGTTCTACATTTGATTGATTTTAGAACTACTTATTTTCATCAAAGAATAATTTTCATCATATTTGGAGTTACTCATTTTTCATAGAAGAGTTTTCTCTTTGCTTCAGTTCCAGTACCTATTCTCCAAATTGAGCATTTAAGAATTTTAAGCATTTAAATGTATGTGTTCTGATTGAAAGATTGATTCATGTTATCCTGGGTGATGTGTTCATTGTGGGAATTCACTTGGTCAAATTAGATGCCCCACTTCTGCAGCCCAGTCAAACAAATTCTTCCCTAAGTCAAGTGAAATGGCAAAAGCTGGCTGGAAAATTCTGCCCTACATTCCAGAAGAGATTAGTATCCCTGTTTGGCTATGGTGGTATTTTTCATTTTGGATCTGAATCTTCTGGATAAATAGTTTACTTTTACTTAAATAGTCTCTTGTTCACTCATTACAACTTCATTCAATAATATCTATAATAAAGGAAGAACAGAAGAGCTTCCCAAAATATGGGGACATATAAATTCAAAATGTACTAACATAATAATTACAATGTGTGGATGACTGACTCAAAAAGATGTGTATATTTTAAAGAAGAATGATAAGAAAATGTTTTTAAATTAAACAGCCAAAGTCCTAGATTGAGATAAAAGAAGAGGGGTGGAGGGCAAGGAGATCATTTGAATTATCCACATCTAGGTTCAGAGAGTGGTCATTGATCAGTGAGTGACAACTAGGGATGCAGAAATAAATATGTATGTGAACAGCTTGAATTATTCATATTTCTCTGGAGGATGCTTAGCTTAACCTAATAGCATCTCATTTAATGTTAGTTATATGAAGATAGTCCTGCATGCTCAGTAAATAATGTCTTTTTACAAGAAAAATCTTTTCTGACACAGAATCTGACACTATGTGAATGGACAGATTTCATGGACAAATCTTCAGGAGGGCAAGGAAGGCTAACAGAGTTACATTGTTTTGAATAAAGAATATTAAAGTGCATTTAAATCACTTATCTAACTTTATTATGATACAATGGTGAATTATGCTATCACCACATTTGCAATTAGATGTTGCAACAGATGGTGGAAGATTTACAGAAACATTAACATCCTGAGTAAGACAAGTTTAATAAATTTGTTGATGGGTTGTCTTTGGGGCTACAGGAAAATGTTTATATGCCAAACAGAATAGTTTGTGGGGTTTGACGGAAGTGCTTGTGTCTGATAGAGAGGATATATGGATTTTCACTTTAACCCTGTTAAATTAGTTCCACAATAGTTTTTGAATGTCATAAGAGGATGGGATCATTTTCATGTCTCACATTGGCCTAAGTGTGTGAGTTTGTCAGAAAAAAATAAAATGATTATAGGAAAAGATTATAAAATTATTTGCTTGATACTTGGAGGGGATTTAAAAGTCATTTAGTCCAACCTCTTCATTTTGCAGATGAGGAAACTGAAATCACAATAATAATAAGAGCTAATGACTAACATTTGCACCAGAACTTATTATGTGGCAAGCATCACACTAAGCATTTTATATTTATTAACTTTATTGATCCTCACAACTCAGAGAAGTATATAAAATAATTTTCCCTAAATCATACAGGCAACGTTTATGCCATTGCACATGTTTGAACTGAGGCCCTTTGACTATAATAATGTGCCATTGCACATATTTGTAAATCATTCCATGATTCTCTAGAGTCCAACCATTTATGGTTTTGTTTTTAAAGATTTTTTGCAAGGCAAATGGGGTTAAGTGACTTGCCCAAGGCCACACACTAGACAATTATTAAATGTCTCAGGCCAATTTGAACTCAGCTACTCCTGACTCCAGGGCTGGGACTCTATCCACTGTACCACCCAGCCACCCTATGTTTATGGTTTCTTATAGAACAATAATATTCCATAGTTTTCATATACTGTAACTTGTTTAGCCATTTCCCCAGTTGATGGGCATATCACACATATTTGAACTGAGGCCCTTTGACTATACATATCCTTTAATTTCCTTTGCTCCTAAATAATTGAGCCACACACAGTGGCACACACTAATCAGACCTACTACTATGGAGGGTGAAGTTAAGAGACTGCTTTAGCTCAGGAGATGTGATCTTCATTATGCTAAACCAATCAAGCATACACATTGTCAGGGACTAATCTGCTAAACTGTCTGGGCCTGAGTGATATCTTTTTTTTCTTATCTGATTCAGATATGAAGACCCATTTCCAAAAAAAGTAAACAAATATTTTATAAATTATTTAAAATTTCATTGTTAGACTTCTACTTAATTTTGAAATACAGAATGGAAACCCAAGAAATTCAGATCACCACAAGAATGGTTGTTTGCTATTGTTGCTTTTATTTTCCTATTATATCCAAGTCACCTTGAATTTTGAGTGCTTTTTCTTTTCCTTTTTTTTTTTTTGTTCTTCTTACATTCTTTCACTCTCTCCTCATGTTAGGAACAGGATTTTCCTGGATGCTATGCAGTGTGGCTTAATAGAAAGGGTATGGGGATTCTAATGAAAAGACTTAATTTTGGAGTTCCACTTAAGGTCTAACTTTGTAAAAGTCCCTGATACCTGAACTACAAGCCTATTAGATTTGCATAGAATTCATCATAATTGAGAAAATGATTCCTAAAAGTTGTACACCTTTGTGATAATGAATTCAGTGAGCACTTGGTAGAGGACCCATCTTTTTGTTTCCGGTCATAAAAGAACACATGGTCCTACTAGTACTTTTTAATCTTAATCTCATATCCTTCAACTATAAATCCTAAGAAAGCAGGGACCTTGAGAAGTAGTATCTATTGCAATTTGAAGGGTCTTTCCTGGGTAAGGAACAAAGTTTAAACCATGAGGGCAGTGAATACACCTGTCCTCAGATCACAATTGAAAGCACTGGAAACTTCCATATTCCTAGAACTAGCTTTGTGTACATCAGTTAAAAGAAAACCTTAAAGCTTAAGAGAATGCACCTCTTTCTCAGATTAGGAACTAAATCCAACTTTAACATAAATTCAAAATCAAGAATTGGGGAGGTGACAGGAATTATTAAGACACAAATTCAGAAGAAAACAATGAAGTTAAAACAGCTACAAGACTCAAATTAAATTGAATTGACTATAATCAATCCAATAAAAATTCTCAGAAGAGCCAAAAATAATTTTCAAAATCAAATTGAGTGGCAAGCAAAAAATACCTAATGAAATTAGAGCAAAGGGGAAAATGTAAAAATATAATTGAGAGCTTGGTAAATATGGCAAAAAATACTGAGGAAAATAATACTGTAGAAAATAGAATTAGCAAAATATAAAAAAGAGGCACAAAACTTCACTGATGAAAAATAAAAGAATAAATAAAACAGTAAAAAATCTAAAGAATGAAAATAGTTAAAACATGAAATATTTTATCAGGAAAAGAAATTGACCTGGGAAATAAATCAAAAAGAGAAAAAAACATACTTTTTTGGATTATCTGAAAGTCATGATTTAAAAAAAACCTTAAACATCATATTTCAAGAAATTATAAAAAAAACCTTCCCTAATATCAGAACCAGTGAGTAAAACAGAAATTGAAGTAATCTACTCATCACTGCCAAAATGAAAATACACAGGAATATAATAGTCAAATTCTAGGGAATTTAGTTAAAGGGAAAATATTTCAAGGAACCAAAAAGAAACTATTCAAATATCATGGAGCCACACTCAGCATCATGCAAAATTTAGCAGCTTTTACCTTAAAGGAATGGAGGGCTTGGAATATAATATTCTGGAAGACAAATGATCTGGGATTACAATAAAGAATAACCCAGTGAACATAATGAGTATAATGCTTCAAGGTAAAAATGCAAATTTAATGAAATAGAAGAATATTAATCATTTCTAATGCAAAGACAAGAGTTGAACAGAAAATTTGCATTCCAAATACAAGTTTCAAAAGATGAATGAAAAGGTAAATATGAACTTGAAATAATAAAAAGCTCGGAAAGGTTGACTTGTTTTTGTATTTATGCTGGGAACATGATACATATTACTTCTAAGAAGTTTATCATTATTAAGACAGAAGAATTCTATACAGAGGGGACAAAGTAACTTAATTATATTAAGATGTAAAAATGGATGAGAATAAAAAATAATGTGAGGAAAGTGGAAAGGGAGACAAAGAATGGGAAAATCTATCTCATATCAATGAGGTTCTCAAGGAAAAGTTTGCTTTTCATAATAAACAGGGAAATGGAAGGGAATAGACAATACTTGAAGCTTTCTCATCTAAATTGGCTCAAAGAGGAGAAATAAACACACACACACACACACACACACACACACACACACATTCCTTGGATATAGTTTATCTTTTCAAATAGGGAAATAGGAGGGAAAGGTCATAGTGAGTTGTATGGAAAGGGAGTAGTCAAGCAGAAGAAAAACAGACTTTTGAGGAGGGACAGGATATAAAAGGAACAAGGATAAATAAAAGAAAATATTATGTGGGAAATGTATAGTTAGTAATCATAACAGTGAATATGATTGTAATCAATTGTCCCATAAAATGCAAGTGGAGAGCTACTTAGAAGCCAAAATGCAGTAACTTGCTGTTTACCAGGAACACAGTTGAGATGTAGAAATAAAGAAATAAAATAAGGGTCCGTCATAGAATTTAGTATCCTTTAGCTCAAGAAAAAAAAAGCCAAGGATTGCAATCCTCTGTGTCAAAGGATATAAACAGGCCATTTTCAGAAGCAAAAGTCTAAGCTATCAATAGCCACATTAAAAAAAAATCTTGAAATCACTATTGATTAGAGAAATACAAATTAAAACAAATTTGAGATATTACCTCATGCCTATCAACTACTCTAACCCTATGTATGTACTCTTTGACGCAGTAAAACTACAACTAGGTCTATATCCCCACCCCAAATGAAAAAAAAATAGAAAGACACAAAAGTATTTCATAATTTTCTTTCATCAATTTAAATTATTTTCTCATGTTTTTCTTTTGCCATTCTCTCTTTTTTAAAACTCTTAAAAGAATCCTTGTTAAGTTTGTGGCCAATTGACATTTTTCTTATATGCTTTGCTTATAAAGCATTTTCACATTATTGTCTTCTTCTGAGTTTGCATCTTAATCTTCCTTGCAACTGTAGTCAAGTTTTTGCTTTGCTTTCATTTTATTTCTGCTTTGTTTTTTGTTTTGTTTTTCTATTTGTTCATTTTTCCAGCTAATTCCCTGACTTTGGACTGAATGAAGTACTGGGGAAGTATTATATCAAACTTTATGCATTTCTTTGCTATCGTTTTCAGAGATAGTTCTAGGTGTCTGCAAGTTTTCAGGGCTTCCAAAATGGCATGATTTGAGGATCAGTAGTTACTGTTTTCTTGGTCTTTACCTAGTAAATGCCCCTATTCCCCTGTAGTAGTTACAAGAACTAAGGCTCCTCTTAGTCCTGAAACTGTGATCAGGTTCCCTGCTCACTGTAGCCAGTAGGGCTAGTGATCTTCTCTGCTTTGAAACTATGACTGGGGGCATTAGTCCCTTGTGAGTGACACAAGCCCTCCTCTCTGAAGTGGAACTTTAACCTCAATCCTCCTGCATTCCTGCCAAAATATGACTAGCCACAATGGTGTCTCTTCACCCTGCAACTCTGACCCAGTTTGCATGTAAGCATTAGAAGTGCCAATCAGCACCAAACACACTCAGGATCAACAAAGAATCACTTCTAATTTTTTTTTTTTTTTTTTTTTTTTACCATTTATCCAACCCCTTTCCTGTCTCTCAGTTGAATGTTCCTTAAGCTACTGCTGCTGCTACTGTTCTGCCAACTCCAAGGCCAAAAACTGTTAATACCAAAATGTGTATTCTGGACTGGTTCATACCCCTGTGTCACAGACTTCTGTCAACCTCTTAAGCTGTCTTAACCTTAAAAAAATACATTGTCTTATTCTATTTTACTCCAAAATTTGATCTGAGGAGTTATTTTAAAGTTGTTTGAAGATGAATTTTGGAAGATTTCAGTTGAGTTGCTGCCTTTCCTCCACCAACTTAGTTTCCTCCTATTTTATTTTTGGGGAGGTTGTATATAGATGTGTGTTTTCTTTTGCAACATGACTAAAATGGAAATGAATTTTTTATGAGTATGCATGTATGATTGATATGTTGCTCAAAGTATTGTGGAGAGTTGGAATGGAAGGAAAAATTTTGAAAATCAAAATTTTTAAAAAAGTGAATATTGGTTGTTTTCCCATGCAATTGGGAAATAAAGGAATAGGTAAATTATAATTAAAATAAATTATAATTTAAAGATGTATACAGGATAAAAAAAGAAGGGATTATTATGGATATTCTTTGATAAAAAATAGGTATTAGAAATAAAACTTTTTTCCAATTAATGCAGGTATAAACCTCTTCAGCTAACAGTCTCATAAAATAAACAAGACATGAAATTATATATATAAAATGCATATATAGAATATACATTTATACATATATATTTATACATTTTATATATATAGACATAAATATATACAACTGCATATGCTTATATCCTTACATACATATAACTGATGAATACATGTTGATGGAGGCATATCCTTTCATTCCAGTTTATAACTAATGATATTGTGGTAAAAAAGATACAGTTCTAACTCACCTTTGGGGGCTCTAGATATATGAATCATTCTTAGTCAAAATTGCCTGTTAATGGTTCCTTTATATAATATTCCATTTCCCTTCTCTTTGTGATTTTAGAGACTCTCTCCTAACCTTGCAATGCATTCCTTTCTCTTTCCATATTTTGGAACTCCAAACTTTTATAAAAGTTATTTCTAAACTCTTCCACTTGCTACTCTCCTATTAATTTTAAAAGAAAGAGACATAGCATATGCGTTTTAGATGTGTTATATATATATATATATAAACAATTCATTGACTTATGGGAGAATAGGAAAAGTACTGGCTTCAAGAGACAGAGGACTCTTGGTTCAAATCCCACCCCTGACAATTACTACCCATATAATCTTGGGCAAGTCATTTAACCCCTAAGGTCTCTATATCTCAGTTTCATCAGAGATAAAATGAGGAGGCTGAATTAAATAGTCTGTAAGATTAGTTTCAGCTCTGTTTTTATACCCCTATGTTTCTTCACCCCCACCACCACCTGCCCACCCAGTAGAATACAATATCCCTAAGGGAAGGACTTATTTCATTTTTGTCTCTGCATTCCTTTCACATAGAATCTGGTACAATGCCTCATAGTAGGAACTTAAATAAATGCTTTTGAATTGAATTGCATTGAAAATGATATGCAAAATGATCTGAAAAGTCACTTCCAGGATGATCCTTGAATTGAGAAGGCCTATCTCAAACCTTCTGTTCCCAGCTGCTCAAAAATCTTCATTCCTCACTCTAATTTAAGTTAGCTTATTTGGGTTTGGATTACTGTCATGAGACCTGTACACGCTAGCCAATATTCCTAGGAGAGAGCCAGACATCTCATATGTCTCAATAGTTAATAGCTTTCAGGAATGGAATCCACTGGTCTTCAGTTCCTGATAAGTAAGATGCTGGAATGGGCTTTGATCTTTCTCTCACTTTCAAGTATTAATATTCCACTAGTTTTGACTTTGGAGGCTGCTGCTGAGACAAAAGATTGAAGTCATATTTTCCCCAGCATTGATCTAACTGTAGGATTGGCACCCGTGCACCGCTGGCACTGTTTTGGGGTCTCTGATGTTCTCACTAATAGATTTTCCATCTGTTATTCTGCCATTTTATTGCTGTATAACTATATTACCTTATGTAGCAGCCCACAGTCAGTGCAGGCGGGGTCTCCAGCCACTCTCTGACAGGGTAATTTAGTTGGAAAACTGCCACTTTCAATCTCAAATAACATTGTCTGTTTACTTCCCTCAATAAACTAAAAGGATATGGCCTTTGATAGCAGTGTTATAGAAGGCACAGGTTGCAAAGGCTCATGCTGTTTCAAATACTGGAAATATTTCACCATTGAAATCAAGAATATGAATTGTATTGACTGAATTGAGTTCTGACCAAGTAAGTAAATTCAACTATTCAGTCCTAGAAACAGGTTTGGTTTTGCTTTTGTTACTGTTGTTGAATATATACCATGCACAAGCTAGGGAACTATTTGATGAGAGACATGCAAAGATAAAAAATGGAACTTGTTCTCAAGAATCTTACCATCTGACTGATGAGATATGACAAAGGATTGTAAAAAAGAATAAGGGGTAAGGGCAGAAGACATCAACTTCTGAGTTTTTTCTGAATTTTAGATAAAGGAAGTGTCTCTTCTGCCTGGGGCACAAAGACTTCTTGAAGGGATAAGTCAGCTAAAATGGGTATTTACAAATGAATAAAATTCCTCAAGTTAAGATAAGAGGTATAGATATTTAAGTTGTAGCTAAGTGCTCTAAAGGTCAGAGTGTTGGACCTGAAGCCAGGAGCACTCATTTTTTTTGAGTTCAAATCTGACATCAAACAGTTATTAATGCTGTGACCTAGGACAAGTCATTTAATTCTGTTTGCCTCAGTTTCCTTATGTATAAAATGAGCTGGAGAAGGAAATGGTGAATCACTACAGGATCTTTGCCAAAACAAAACAAAACAAAACAAATGTGGTCATGAAGAGTCAAACACAACTCAACCACAGCAACAAAATATATGTGAAATAGAGTAATTTATATTTTTGGGATGGGGAGGTAGGTTGGAGTAGAACCATGGAAAACCATGAAAGACAGGTTACAGATTCAGAATATTATTCATTGGGCATTGGTAAGACAATGAATAGGGTTTTTTTTTATTTTTGGCAAAGAAATAACTTAGGTTCATAGGATTAACTGATTTAAAGTTGGAAAGGACTTCAAAAAACACCTTTATTAAGTACTTAGTTCAAAGCATATGCTTGGCATTGGTGATAGAAAGATGAATTTGAAATGGTCCCTAATCTCAAGCAGTTTACATTATACTAGGTGTGATGGACCAGAGGGGGAGAAGATAAAATGGGGTGAACACATACACAGATTATTAAATACAAAATAAATGTGCAAAGAAATTACAAAATAATGTTCTGGAAGACAAAGAAAAGTCCTATCAGTAAAAAAGAATTGGGTTAGGCTTCATGTAGGAAATGGCACTTGAAATGATCTTTGAGAAGAGTTAATTATCCTTTGAAGTAGAGATAATGAGAGGCATGAGGGACAGTATATGCAAAGAAGTAGAGTCAGGAGATGGACTGTCACATGTGACAAAAAGCATGTACTGTGGTTTAGCAAGATCAGAAAGCGTATGAAAAGAGATTGATGCGCTGAAAGCCTAGAAAAGCAGACTGATGTCAGATTGTAAAGGATTTTAAGCTCCTAATAGATGAGTTTGTACTTTATCCTAAAGGCAAGTGGGAGCCATTAGGAGTTCCTTGAGCAAAAGAGTGACATGTTGGACCTATACCTTAGGAATATTGATTTTTTCACTTTATGGGAAGGATAAATTGAAGATGGTAGAAACCTGAGGCTGAGTAATAGATTGGGAGTCTATTGCAGTAGTCCATGTGAAAAGTAACAAAGGCTTTTAAAATAAGGGGCAATGTCCAGGTGAGTAGAGAGTACCTTGTAATTCATGGAGTTATTGAATCAATATAAAATTAAAAGGGTAATAGAATATAAAGATAGAGTTGAAAGGAACCTTAGAGTCAACTAATTCAATCATCTCAAGTCATAGATAAGGAAATTGATGTTAAGAAAAGTTAACTTGGGTCAGCTAGGCGGCATAGTGAATAAAGCACGGGCCCTGGAGTCAGGAGTACCTGTGTTCAAATCTGGTCTCAGACACTTAATAATTACCTAGCTGTGTGGCCTTGGGCAAGTCACTTAACCCCATTTGCTTTGCAAAAACCTTAAAAAAAAGTTAACTTACCCAATATCATGTTGATAGTGAGTGCATACCAATACTAGTACTAAAATTGAGAGCTAATATTAATATAGCATTTACTATGTGCTAAACAATTTAAATTATTTAATTTGATCCTCACAAAAACATTGGCTGGTTGGTGTTATTTTTTATCTTCATTTTGTCCATAAAGAAATTGAGGCTGGGAGAGGTTGTGACTTCCCTTAGGTCACACAATTAGCAGGTGACTGAAGTTGAATTTGAATTCAGGTCTTCTTGATTCTAGACCTGGCATACCATCCATTATGCCACTTCTGTGTCATTTTGCTGACTAGATTCCAAGGTTGCAAAGCTCCCTACCCCTTATCTATGCCTATTGTCTTTTCTAGCTTTCTTTATGATTCAGCACAAATTACAAATCCTTTCCTACTTTTCCTTTCCTCTGTACCAATCACTCTCCCCTCCAAAGTCATAGACTTTAAATTAAGAAATAAAATGTTGTAATAGTAAATCTCTGCCCTTTCCTCCCCACTTACTAAAGGTCAATTCTGTTACATTTCACTCTTCCCCAAGGTTCTCTGTATTTTGGGATTTGGGGTGCAAGATGTCTTTGTTATTGATTCAAGGTCCCTTTAATTATATGTCCAAAATTTTAGTGATACCTAAGAATATATTTAACCATTAGCTATCTATCATATTTCATAAAGAAATATTTATTTCATAGACATAGTAAAAGCAAATAAACAACATTACCCCTCTGAAACCTGAAGTACATAATTCCTTCTATAGCACCATCTCCTGGGGGAAAAGGGAGGAAATTAGGTTTACTATTTAACTCAATTAATACATAGCATTAGTTCCATAAAAATTTCAAATACAAAATTCTCCCAAGTCTTGGATTTTAGCATCCTGGCTTCTCTGGCTTCTCAGCACAAATGATTGTAACATCCATTCATGAATCCTGGACTCCAAGGTTCTATGAATTGAGCTTTTGAGTTCAGTCCACATAGGACTGAAAAGGATAAATGAAACAAGACAGAGACTTCAAGTCATTTTCTCAGGATCACAGAGTCCAAAGGAAAGCAGGAGACCTTTCTTACATAGGTTATTTCATGGTAGCACTTTGTTACTGTTGTTCACTTATATCAGAATCTTTATGACCCCATTTGGAGCTTTCTTGACAAAAAATACTGGAGTGATTTTCAATTTCCTTTTCCAGCCTATTTTACAGAAAAGAAAACTGAGGCAAACAGAATTAAATGACTTACTGAGGGTCATATAACTAGTAAGTGTCCAAGGCCAGATTTGTTCAGTTGTCCTTGCTTTAAGTAAAAAGCTACCTTGGGGCGGCTAGGTGGTGCAGTGGGGGATGGCTAGGTGACACAGTGGATAGAGCCCTGGCCCTGGAGTCAGGAGTGCCTGAGTTCAAATCTGACCTCAGACACTTAATAATTACCTAGCTATATGGCCTTGGGCAAGCCAATTAACCCCATTTGCCTTGCAAAATCCTAAAAAAAACCCAAACAAACAAAAAGCTACCTTTACTCCTACATACCAATAGACAGAGTACATAACTATTTCTCAATCCTTATTAAGGCAGTTCTTTCTAAGCAATCAATGGAAAGAGGATACACCCAAACACATATTAGAGAAATGTAGAATGTCTTTTCTTTTTTTTTAGGTAGAATGTCTTTTCCTAGAAGTACAGACATGGCATGTAGTGTCTCTATCTTGGGTCACTTTGAGATATACCAAATATTTGTGTAGAAGGAACAATGAATAAGTCAATTTATTTGGAACTGAGAGTCCATGATAGGAGAAATAAGACATCATCCTGGAACTAGATTGTGATAAGACATAAACAACAAACAGGAGTTGACATTTTATCCTGTTTCCAAATGATATGATAAGAGCAGTGATTTAGAAACATCACATTGGCAACTAATTGAAGATGCATCAGAGAGAAGAGAGACTTGTGACAAGGTGACAAACTAAGATACCATTTTAGACTAGTACAGGTAAGGGTACAGGAGTGGGTGGGTTAATGGAGAGTAGTGACAACTGATATGACAAAGGTAGAATTGACAAACCCTGGAAACTATTAGATTTCTGAGATAAATGAGAGTGAGGAGCTGAAGATTACTTTGAGTTAACATACACAGAGTAAAAGCTTATTCATCTTAATTGATTTTAATTTTAATTCTTATTTAGTAAGTGTATTTTTAAAGGTGCTCCTTTTTTATATTATGTGGTTTTCTTCCCTGAATCTTGTCCTTAGAAATCTTATTTGAATTATATCACTTTCTTAAACTTCAGAAGGTAGCCACTTCATAATGTACTTATTCTCTTCCAATTTAAATTTTATTCATATGGGAAATTTCTTTTTTTGGTTGCTAGAAGTCAAAGAAGAACTGTTGAGTTGAACAATAGCTCGATTTTTGCAAAGTTTCAAGAGTTTACTAAATCTTTATGATTCAAAATTCTGTTGTAATATTATTACTTTCTCTGAATCTGTGTTCCTTACTCTTATTGTCTGTGTCTGTCTCATTCTCCCATAATAACAATCTTGCTAAGTAAAACTGTCCCCACCTGGGAAGGTACTACCTCTCCTTACTTCCTCAACTATTCAAGGAAATAAAATAGAAATATCATTTTATTAGGAGCCAAGACACCTGGATTGAACCATGGTTCTTACATTAACTAGCAATGTGGTTTTAAGGAAAACACACTGAATCTTAGCATTTGTTCTCCCACTATAAAATAAGAAGGTTGAATTAAATGATCACAAAGGTTCCTTCAAGTTTTGACATTATGTGAGCTGACAGTAACCTGGGTAAGGTTGGAGTAAATGATTTACTAAATCAAGTCACAAAATGCCTCATTAAGTACATAATGAGATGCCCAAACAATCTTTCTTAATTATAAGTTCTAAACTAATTGTGAAAAATTCTTAAAAATGGAACTGCACAAAAAGAGTTCAAAAGTATTGGTGAGGCTTGGCCAAAATCCCTTGGAATTTTTCAAATTTAGATCAGAATCAGAGTCATTAGACTGGTTAAGAAAAACATTGGAATTATTCCTAGATCCCCATGCATACATAGGTACAAGCCTTTAAGGAAATTCACTCAAAAGAAAGAAAATTATTACTCTTCTGCAAAGGGCATAAGAGATGCAATAAGGCAAGAGTAAATCATTCCTAGTTCCTCAAAGTTTCTTCTTAAGAATCACAAAGGTGATGTGGTCATTAACTAGAAGTACTCCAATTCCATAGCTGTCAAAATTCCTCCAGTGCTCTTGTATTTGAAGATACCATTATAAAGAAACCTGCATAACTCCTATTTTTATTTTCTGATTGCTCGGACTGAAACTCCCCATATCATCTGTTTATACACTCATCCCCACTCTTTTTTCAATACCTGACCTCTTTGAATATTCCCCACAAAGATGTATATGCTCCTGAGCATAAAAGCCCCTTTAAAAACACATAGCATATTTAAGAAAATAATTGAAACAATAGATGATAATCACATTTCTACTGTAAAAAAAATCACTCATTTGAGGGGAAGGTGTTCTACTTTTTTCGCAACATATGATCCTCTAACTTCCATTTTAATTCCAAATAAGATAACATTATAACATGATTTGAGACAGCTATATGACACAGTAGATAGATCATCCTTTAGGCACAAAGACCTAAGTTCAAATCTAACCTCAGACACTTGATTGTTGTGTGATCCTGGCCAAGTAACTCAACCTCATTTGCCCTTGTTTCCTCATCTTAAAATGAACTTTAAGACAAAAAATGGAAAACCAATCCATTGTAATTCCCAATAGGGATCACCAAGAGTTGGACAGAAACTTACACATTGAACATGGCTTACCACTGTTATAGTACAATGTAAATGTTTATCATCATCATCATTTTTCTTTAAAATTGAAAGTTTCTAAGGAATAAACTACATATCTAATAGGAAGGAAATTTTATTTTAATCAAATCTAAATTTTCTTTCCTCCCACTTTATCCCATTGTTCCCAAAGCTACCCTATGATTCTAAGCAAGACAAGACAAATCCTTCTTATATGTGACCCTATCTATAGCTATCATATCATATCATACATGACACCGATAATAATTTCTTCTTCAATGAAAACATGCAAATTAATTTGTAAAAAACACATATTATTTAATTTAATAATTCTGTGAACATATATCTGTTTTTGGGAACAGAAAAAGGGTGCACACTGCATCCTCTACATTAAAATTTAATGTTTGTTTTGGGGATGAGTGTGATTCATTTTTAAAAGTTATCAGTGTGCTATATTTTTGAAATTATCCAGAAAATTTATGAACTCATTTTTTTAATTCCACAGGGGAAAATTATGTTCCCCTCAGAGCCACAGTGATGGTGAGGAAAACTTTTCCCATATTTTTTCCACTTAAAAATAGCTAGTATTTAGAAAGTGCTTTAAGGATTGCAAAGCACTAAATATATCATCTCATTTGATTGTATTTTATTATTCCATTGTGTAATCAGGTTGAGTCTGTTGAAATTTCCTGACTGTAGAGAAAATCTGGAAGGCAAAAATGTTCCCTAGTCACCCAATGTTGCAGGAATGGATTGTGGATAGGTGTAGGGTATTGGATAAAGAAATGTCTAATTATAAAAACAGCAACAGAGCATTGACCACATGTATTTTTTTTTAATTTTGCTGTCTTTTCTAATGTCATTTTTTTGCCCCAATGTACTCATCTCCTACTAGACAGCAATATATGGAGCAAATAGTATTACAAATACAAAGTAAAAAAAAAAATAAGAGGAAAAAATCAATATAACTCATCATTATCTACAAATTCTGAAAATATATGCAACATACCATACCTGTGGACCTCTCATCTCTACAAAGGGTTGGGAGGAGGAGGAGGAGGAAGAGGGCGCTTTTTTCATATCTCTTATTTTGGGAACATACTTATTCTTTATATTTTTTCATACCACTTTCTTTTGATTATTTGAGTATTCTTTCTGAATACAATGATGTAGTCATTGTATAGACTAATATTTGACCTTTATAATGCTTCTCTGTATTTGCCAAATTGATTATTTCTTATGACACAGGTATATCTGATTATATCTACATACCATGATTAACTTAATCATTCTCCAATTGATGGGCATATTTTCTTCTTCTTTTCAGTTTTTATATTAATAATTTATCCAATTCTCTACAAGTGGCCAATTAATATAAGATATATCTTTGAATTAGAGATTGGGGAATTAGATTTTCAGTAACTGTGGCAATATGCCTGGATATATCTACACCCACATATAGACATTCAAAAAATTTCAATTTCAATCATGGTATGACATGCAACCAAAAAACAAATTTTGTGTACAAGGATATGAAAGTGCCTTAAGAGTATAATAACTATATTAATTTAAAATGTTTTCATTCATTATCATCTACCCATTGGTCCTCTTCAAGAATGAAAAATGCCCAAAACCAACAATGCATTCAACTGTAATTTTCTGGACATTTGAGGTGCAAAGCATTATGCTAGGCTTTGTTAGGGATAAAAAGAAAATAAAATTCCTTCAAAATTTAGAATCTAGTATTTTAGAATTTATTATAATTATATAATAACATTTTTGACTATGTCTGAAATGGTTTTATTAAAGAAAAGTTTTATCTATTAGGTTACACTGAAAGTATGTAGATGTGTGTACACAGACATTCTCTCTCTCTCTCTCTCTCTCTCTCTCTCTCTCTCTCTCTCTCTCTCTCTCCCTCTCTAGACAGACATACATAATCCCCAAGCCAAACAGATTAAGAACAGAAATTTGGACAACAGGTGACAAATTTGTAATATGGGGGAGGGTAGTGGTTTTAGTGCCTGAAAAAGATCCAGGGAATGGGGATAGTTAGAAAACAGCAATCTCAACATGACTCTGTAGTGTTCAGCAGTAGCCAGAAACACTAGCGCAATCATGGCATATTTTAACAAATGTACATCATCTGCTTGATCAAAACACACCTAAGTACAGTTTTTGGCACCAGAGTTTAAGAATGATGTTTTTAAACAGAAATTTTCTGTACCAGTGAAATGACAGGACTAATCCTCATCTCTTTTCTTGAATAGTAGATATCTTAAAAAAAAAAATAAAGACAGCTAAGGATGAAGAAGGGTCTTTTTTTCTGAAATTGCAAGTTTGGATTACATGGTTTCTAAAACCACTCTTTTAGCTTAATGTTGTGAAAGGGAACACCCAAAATGAGGATGCATTCTGATTGAGCTTTAACCTGTTGGAAATAAATATGAATTAACCTTCCCAGAGTTTATCTTAATCAAATACAAACATTACCAGAGGATGTGGCATTAAGGAAGAGCAAATGAGAATTAGGTTGAAACATATTTATTGATATTACTATAAGTGCTGGACTTTGCCAGAATGCCTGGAGATGGAGAGCCAGACTGTCCCAAAATGGAGGTCTAATGTCCTTAAATAGCTTTGTTCATAAGAAGGTGTGACCTGAAATGTCATATCTGGTTTGTCCAATCAAAGAAGGATATAGCCCCCTCCCCCCCCAAAAAAGCAGGAAGGGTTGAGACAAGATGGAAAGAGGTGGAGGGAGGCAGCTGTCAGTGATTTACAACTAAATCCTAAGATTTTTAATCTGTATTCTAGAGTCCTTCCCAGGAGTTCTTTGTCTTTTTCTAGGGAGTTGGATGTTTAGTATAATATTTATGATGATTTATTGCTTTTCCAGAAGGAAATTCATATAAGAAAAGTGAGGGGGGCAGCTAGGTGGTGTAGTCAGGGCGGCTATGTGGCACCGTGGATCCACTGGCCCTGGAGTCAGGAGTACCTGAGTTCAAATCTAGCCTCAGACACTTAATAATTACCTAAGCTGTGTGGCCTTGGGCAAGCCACTTAACCCCGTTTGCCTTGCAAAAACCTAAAAAAAAAAAAAAGTAAGGAAAGTCAGCATGGCTTAATGAACTCCCAAGTCAAGAAGACCTAGGTTCAAGTTTTACTCTTGACATAGACTAAATGTGTGATACTGGGCACATCATTTAGCCTCATAATCCTCTGAGTAATTCTCTAAGCCTAAATTTCACAGAAACTAGTAACCTTTACTAATAGAGTTTTCTTACTAGGGGAATGACAAGCCTAATCCTTATCTCTTTTCTTGTATCTTAGGCAATATATTTTTTCTTTTAAAATAAGGATCTAGTGGAAAGAGAATTATAATTGCAGTCAGGAAGACTTGGGTTCAAATTCTACCTGAGATACCTATTAGTGATGTGATCTTAAGCCAATCACTTCACCCCTGTGCCTCAATTGCTTTATCTGTTAAATAAGGGAGTTGTACTAGTAGCCCCAAAGGTCCCTTTATCTCTGTATGTATGTTCCTCTGATACACTATGTCAATGTTTCCATGACCATTAGCAAGAAAACCAAAATCAAACCATCTCTAAATGAAATTCAGTATGTGGTTAAGCTGACTTTCCAACTAGAAAATTTATATTCATGCTCTGAAATTTTTAATATTGTAGGTGTACTCAGAGAGTCAAATAGGTTTCTTTTAAATGAGTATCTCAGGTAGGAATAACCCAATAAGGATTTCAGCCTGAGGAGGATAAGAAATAAATCTGGAGCCTGATTTATAAGCACAATTTTAAAGATTCATATGTTTTGAAGCAAGGTATTTAGCTTGAGTTATATTAGACAAAGGAAGAGGTGTTAAATTGTACCCCTTTCATAAATTAAGTCATTCCTCTAAAATCTGTGAAGGAGTTAGTTTTTTGATTTGGGTCTTGTTAGGTCAATAATCAAATAATGCCTTTCTATCTCCTTACATGTTTTAGAATAATTATGGGTCTAACCATAAATATTAATTCCTTTTCAATATGTATGCGGTCTGGAATTCTGGGGCGTGAATAGCAATATCTTGTTACACTGATGCCAGGTATTCGTTAAGTATCTTTGGATAATCTTTAGAGAGGTCTATTAAAATTCAAGTGTTTCTATGCATATGGGTATTCTGCAAAATGCACTGAAGGGTTTCAGAAGTAGGTAGTGAAAACTTACCCAAATTTAGAGTTATCAATCAATATACAGAATGTAAGTTCTAATGAGAAAAATTCACTATTAGGCTAATAATCTAAATTTTCCACAGAAAGAACAAAAAGAACCCATAGTTACAGAAATATTGAGAGCAGGGTATTATTATTATTACTTAGAAGTAGAAAGAAGGTAGGTATTTAACAATTAGGAAAATGACTGAGTAAATTATGAAAGCAATGGGGCACAAAAAAAGGATACAGGGCTAAAAAAGTTAATATAACCAGGGATACAATGTATACAAGAACTGCAACAGTTCATTTTGAAAAATTTTTATTAATGCAACCATGATTATAAAAGATTAATGATTATATTTTCCATTTTTTTGGTAAAGTAGTAATAAGCTGAATATAAAGAATATATTATTTTAAAAAAGTAAATTCAAAATTTGGGGGATGTAGGAAAATTGGAACACCAATGCATTGTTGGTGGAGCTGTGAACTGATTCAAACATTCTGGAGAGTAATTTGGAAATGTGCCCAAAGGGCTATAAAACTGCATACCCTCTGATCCAGAAATATCACTACTTGATCTATATTCTAAAACGATCTTTAAAAAAAGGGAAAAGAACCCACATGGACAAATATATTTATAGCAACTATTTTTGTGATTGGAAATTTCAGGAATGCACATCAATTGAGGAATAGCTCAACAAATCATAATATATGAATGCATTGAAATACTATTTTCTATCAGAAATGATGAACAGGTAAGTTTCCTTTTTTTTAGTTGTTTTTTTTTTTTTACATGGCAAATGGGGTTAAGTGGCTTGCCCAAGGCCACACAGCTAGGTAATTATTAAGTATTTGAGACCGGATTTGAACCCAGGTACTCCTGACTCCAAAGCCGGTGCTTTATCCACTATGCCATCTAGCTGCCGTGAGAGTAGGTAAATTTCAGAAAAACCTGGAAAGACTTGCATGAACGCTGAGCAGAGTCAAGAGAATATTGCTCACAGTAATAGCAACACTGTGATGATCAAAAATGATCGACTTAACTCTTCTCAATACTACAATTCCTCCAAATTCCAAAAGCTCCATGATGTAAAATGCTATATACATTCAAAGAAAGAACTTTGGAGACCGAATAAAGATAAAAGTGTACTATTTTCACTTTTTTTTGTTTTTCTTTCTCATGTTTTCCCCCTTTTATTTTGTTTCTTCTTTTACAACATGACTAATGTGGAAATATGTCTAGCATGAGTATACATGTATGTATAAACTATATCAGATGAATTTATTGTCTTGGAGAAGGGAAGGAGAGAGAGAGAGAGATCTCAATTTAGAACTCAAAATCTTACAAAAATGAATATTGAATTTTATCTTTACAGGTCATTAGGATTAAAATGTTATAAAAAAGGATATACTTTAGGTGAGGGTAACCATTGCATAAATTTTTTTTCTTTTCCTTACTATTCACTATGGAAGGAAAATTTCCCCTCTCCTCTCCCACAGCCCCTCTGGGAGAAGAGGAAGGCAGTCAATATTGACAGCAATCAACACAAGAATAATGAGTACTTTCTTTTAGCACAGAATTGTAGTTGTTATTGTTACTGCTTGTCCTTTCTTCTTGAAGGAGACTGTGACATCAGGGAACTAATGCCATGATATGAAAGTAAATTAGATTTTTTTGATGGGTTGTGCAGTTATCAGACTCACATTTTTTCCCCCAGTCATCTGGGCCCAGGGAACAGATTTAGATCAGGATGACTGGAGATGGCAGTAGAGAGGCCTTTACAAGCTAAGTTCTTAAACAGGTCTCATTTTGACTGATTTAATGCTTACTCAGTGATTATGATTAGATAAGAGAGAGAGATGAGGAAAAATGGCCAAGAATGACCACTTTTGCTTAGTCCAAAAAACAAAAACAAAAAAAAAAATAACTTGGAGGGCAAGAACCTTACCCAAAATATAACATAAGCTCAAACAGAAACAATTGCTATTTACATACATTCTGAGTTAAGTCCTAAACTAGGGCCAAATGGGCTTAGCCTGAAACCTATTGATGGCCAATTGAAGAGGGCTAGAATGACTTGGGGCTTATAAAAGCCAATGAATCTTGCCAGGCCTTTGGACAGAGTACTCTCAAGAACAATAAGAAAAGAAAGGCAGAGAGAGACAGAGAGTCAGACAGACAGAGAGTCAAAAGGAAAAAGATGGAAAGCATGAAGAAAGAAAGGAAAAAAATAAAGAAAGAAACAAAGAAAGAAAACATTGGAGCATTTGAAACTAATTTCCAAATGAATGATATTTTTAAAACTATCTATCCATAATGGAGAATTGTTCTTTTTGTGATTTCATTTACAATTTATTTTCTGTTCTTTGCAATGAAATGCTCATATGTGATGATTCTCATTAAATTTAGAAAAAGAAAAAAGAAAATTAAAAATAGAAAGCAAGTAAAATGGTGTTATGGGCTTGGATAGCTTTACTGAATTTCTAAAGAAGAGAAATATTGTTATATAAAGATATGCATCATCTGCTATCAAATTCCAGCTACAGATACTGTGGTATCCACATAGAATTGGAATAAATTCAATTCCTTCATTGTGTCAGTCAGATACCAAACAGCATCATGAGGAGGCCTTCCACATAATCGTGGCTCAGCGACACACTTTGGTAGCTTCTGATTTAATAACCACAGGATTGAACATTGGAGAAGGAAGATCCAAACAAATTGTTACCTTAGGGTTGATAAACACTCATCAGAAAGGACCCATAAATAAAGCTTTTCTTTTCATTCTAATTCACTAAATCTTGGAGTTATTGCTGTTGTTATTCTTCATTTGTTTCAGTTATGTTAGATTCTTTGTGAACCTATTTGGAATTTTGTTCAAAGATATTGGACTTGTCATTTTTCTTCATCAGCTTATTTTACAGATGGGGAAACTGAGGCAAATTAGGTTAAATGACTTACCCAGAGTTACACAGCTAGTAATTGTCTGAGAACAAATTTTAATGTAGGTTTTTTTCTGACTGCAGGCATGACTCTCTAACTAGGTACCACCTAGGTACCTAAAATTTTTCGAACAGATCTCTTTTTTTTTCTCCTTATAGTTGTCCCAAATTAACTTTCCTGAATGACCATGGAAATTTCTTTATTTTGACATTTTTTTTTAAAAAATGAAATCTGTGATTTCATGTATGCCAGATATATAGGAGAAAGGTTAAACATATAGTCCACAAAACTCAGGACTGGAGCCTGAACCACAATAAAATGTAATTGATGAATATTAAACAAAATAAACTTAAAATACCATAGACTATAAATAATGTTAGTATGTGTTTTTCTAATTCCATATGCTTCCCATGAAGTCTTACATTTCTTTTTGAGTTTGAAACCATTGGTGTAAAGAGGTTCCTGTATACCACTTTTCTCTGTACAAATGAAGATTAACTACTGCTCTGCTCCTGGTTAGACACATGCTGATGGGGGAACTGTGGGAGTGTCATTGAATTCAGTCACCCCAGAGCAATTTTCTAAGACCAAAATTATAGGACAGTAGTTAATCTTCATCAGTATGGAGATTTTTCTGTTTAGCTTTTTAGAATTAGAATTTTTTGTTTATTTTTTGCTGAGAAATCTGTTGAGCAATATGAGTTGTTCTGGACAGAAACTCTGAGTCTTCCCCAATAGGTTGATTTTTGTGTAGTTTTGTTATTTTTTTTTTTTTTTTGAGTCCACAAACTCAAACTAAGACACCTTTTGCCCATTTCTTACCAAACTTTAAGTCACTGGATGGGTTTCACCTCAGACAAACTGAAGTCTGGGGTCATCTACAGTCATTCTGACCCACATCTTGCCACTGGACTCAGATGACCTTGGAGGAGACAGTAAGTCTGACTTTGCTAGCCCTGCTCACTTAAATCCAATTAAAGTCAAGACATCCTCCTCCTGATATCATTGGTCCTCTTAGAAAGCAAAGGACAAACAACAACTACAACCAGTCTGGTTGATTGTGAATCAAGTGCCCTATCCATTCACATATGATTATATTTATTATTACATATGTGTATATATGTATATACATATAGTTAAAGTTTAATAATAATCATAACTATATTCCTGGTAAAAAGGCTAATTTCTTTAGAAAAGTAGTCAGTCTTCACTTAATAATCATCTTTGTCATATGTGAGAAGTTAATGACTATCTTCCCCTATGTTAATTACAAACTCAGTAAGAAAATGATGAGGATGTTGGAATCCTTCAATCCAGTGAAGAAGACATCCTCCCTTAGACAAGACAGCATTGTATAAGGATGATCAACTTAACAGAATTACTTCAGGGAAGTTTAAGGTTTTATCTACTCTTTCTATGTTCCTTCCCTTGTTGCTCTGTATGTATCCTGATCTCAATTTGGTGTGACCTTTATCAGAATGGATTAATGGTAAAACCCATAGTATAAAGCTTCATGTCAAGTTTATACTTTGTCATTCTGTTTTAACCCTATTTTAAAGTTTTCAGTTTTTATGGTTCACATCATATTGATAGCTATCTTAATCTTTCTCTCCCCTATTTATATAAATGTATATAATATATATAATAAATACACACACATTATATACTAACATTTAGGAAATATCATCTAGTGATAGTATATTAATGTAAAGTTTTAAGTTCAATTAAAAAATTAAGATTATTTTATTTAGTATTGGAATGTGTATGTAATTAATCAGATATTGAGATATCATAAAATATAAGACACAAATGTTCCGGAGAAACTTATTTAATAAACCAATTAGTCAAGTAATTTCAATGTGACATCTATAGACCAAAAAGAATTTCTCTGGCTTTCAATTTATCTGCAAAGCAAGTGGGATATAGCAAATGATCTCAAAGTTTGCATGTAGTTCTAATCCTATGATTCTATCAACTATGTCCCAACTATGAAGTAAAGTCTGATGATGAATCATTAGAGATTCTTTCATGGAAATTCCATTATATCTAATATCATCATAGAAACAAACATCTAAATTTTTGGTCAGTTATTTCATTCAAGTTCAACTTTTCCAATATACCAGGTCTGGAGACAAGAAGGTCTGAGTTCAAATGTGATACCAGACCCAGGGCAAGTCACTCAATACTGTTTGCCTAAATTTTCCAATCTATAAAATGAGTTGAAGAAAGAAATGGCAAGTCACTCCAGGATCTTTGCCAACAAAACTCCATAGACAGTATTGGCATGTTATGAAGAATTGGAGAATACTGCTTTGGTGTAAAGAAGAATTATGTTGAAGGTGATACTGAGATATTGAGGAAATGAAAGAGACCTAAATAAAATAAAGAATTTACTTTTCAATTGTTTCTGCTTCTTCATTACTCAATTTGGGGGTTTTGTTGGCAAGAATAATAATGGGGAATTTGAGTGGTACCACCATAAAAAAAGAGTTCAAGGTAAGGGTTCTTAGTAAAGACCTCATGACTGACCCTGGAAGTGAAAAAAATATTTTTTTTTAAATCACAAGCCTGCAAAGTTCATTACATGTCTGCAAAGTAAAAACAGTTTACAAGTTAAAGTTCACCTGGGGATACAGCAGTTAAAGAAAGGCTGAGTAACAAAGATTGAAGAAAGAGTGCCTCATGGAAAGAGAGATGGGGAATAGCCATAAGAAATGACTGGGCTTGAATAGACTGAATCTGACCTGAAAGGGAATGTGGACCAAACTTTCATAGTCTTACCCACTTCCTGTAAAGGGAAGAGTCAGCAGAAGGAATTAAAGGGGGACCCACCCCTTTACTTGACTGGGCTCAGGTACTCACTTTGGAAGACTGAAAGGCAGGAAGCTGGAGGAGGGGGTAGAGGAAAGGATGGAGGTTGCTCTTGTCTTAGACATTTAATGGAGTTACATTAGATAATTTGGAGGGAATTTAAATCTAAGAAGAGTGTATTCTGAGCAATCTGAATCAGAGGGAGGGATGGGTTGAGGTTGCTAGTCTTTTTCTTAGATTGGTGTTTTATTTTTCTAATTATATGTTTTGAAAGTTGATAAATATTCATCCATTTACATATTTATAAATTACACAATTTTCTAATACCCTTCCTTCCCACCTTTATCCATTCAGCAGGAAAAAGTATTAAGCAGAAAAGAGCAAATAGCAGTGAACAGTAAACAGTAGTATGTTATGTTTGTGTTTAACATGTTTACATATGAGTCATTTTGAATATGAGAAATTGGGATTAAGGTAAAAGAAAGAAAACAAATGAATAGTAAGGAAAAACATAAAAGAATTTTTTTAAAAAAGTAAACATAGTATTCATTCAGATTCTTTGGTTTGTTTTTTGCTTTTTTTTCCCCTCGGGATGTAGGTGAAGTTGTTCTTTTATTTAATTTTAAGATTTTATTTATTTTGAGTTTTACAATCTTTCCCCTAATTTTGCTGCCCTTCACCACCCCACACAGAAGGCAATTTACCAGTCTTTATATTATTTCCATGGTATACATTGATCTAAATTGAATGTGATGAGAGAGAAATCATATCCTTAAGGAAGAAAAATAAAGTATAAGAGATACCAAAATTACATAATAAGATATCAGTTCTTTTTTCCTAAATAAAAGGTAATAACCCTTAGCCTTTGTTCAAACTCCACAATTCTTTCTCTGGATAGAGATGGTATTCTCCATCACAGATAGCCCCAAATTGTTCCTGATTGTTGCACTGATGGAATGAGCAAGTCAGCAAGTTTGATCATCACCTTGATATTGCAGTTAGGGTGTAGAATGTTTTTCTCGTTCTGCTCATCTCACTCAGCATCAGTTCATACAAATCCCTCCAGGCTTCCCAGAATTCCCATCCTTCCTGGTTTCTAATACAATAATAGTGTTACATCACATACATATAACACAGTTTGTTAAGGTATTCCCCAACTGAAGGACATTTACTTGATTTCCAATTCATTGCCACCACAAACAGGGCTGCTATGAATATTTTTGTACAAGTGATGTTTTTACCCCTTTTCACCATTTCTTCAGAGTACAGACCCAGTAATGGAATTGTTGTATGAAAAGGTATGTACATTGTTGTTGCCCTTTGGCCATGATTCCAAATTGCTCTCCAGAAAGGTTAGATGAGTTTACAGTTCCACCAACAATGTATTGGTATCCCAAATTTCCCACATCCCCTCCAACATTGATCATTATCCTTTCTGGTCATATTGGCCAGGCTGAGAAGTGTGAAGTCGTACCTCAGAGATGCTTTAATTTGCATTTCTCTAATAATCAATGATTTAGAGCAATTTTTCATATGACTATGCATAGCTTTGATTTCCTCATCTGTAAATTGCGTATGCATATCCTTTGACCATTTGTCAATTGGGGAATAGGTTGTTTTTTAAAAAATTTGACTCAGAACTCTGTATATTTTAGAAATGAGTCCTTTGTCAGAAAAAACAAGTTGTAATCAATGGTGAGCCATACCCTGGGGTGAGGTAATCACTCTCTTTCTATTCACAGTTGAGATGGTTCTGCTGCTTGGTCTTAGCCTAGGGCAGAAAGTGGCTTGTAGTTGTATTTCTGGGAAGAGGCTTCAACTGAAATGAAGGAATGGACTCTGAGTTCCTCCTGATCAGAGGAGGCTAGGGATAGATGTCTGCAGCTCTCTTTCACTAGAACTCTCCTTCCAGCCCTGCTGGCAAGCTCCAGATGGTCAATGTCACATCTAATGCCTCTGCTCCCTAGTTGGCCTGTGACCCCATGGCCAACCAGGCTCTAGCTCCCCATCTGATCAAGCTAATCCAGTTCTCAGGCCCTCAGGCTCCAAAATTCCTGTTTCACCACTATTCAGGCTAATCCTAGACTAATCCAGTCTCCCAGGCTCTCACTTGTCCCTTATTCCTGGCAGAGTCCACCTTCTGTGCCCAGACTCACCCATGATCTCAGAAAACAAATCCTGAGATAAATGTTCTTCCCTTGATTCTTCTTTCTGGGTTTTAAAAATAGAATTTCTGTTAGTAGACTTGTTTCATATTATAAATGAAGGAAGATCAAGAGACTTTAACAGTGTGCCTGTCTTCTCTTTGCCATCTTAGCGGGAAGTCAAGGAGGTTGTTCTTAAATGATCTCAGGGTTATCCTAGATCTCTAAAACTGCTGAAAGGAGCTTTATTCAATATTCAACTCAATATTGTTAATATGTACAATGTTCTCTAGGTTCTGCTCCCTTTGCTCAGCAATATGTATGAAATTCTTTCCAGGTTTTTCTAGAATCTTGACCATTCATGGTTTCTTATAGAATAATATTATTCCACAATATTTATAAACCACACGTTGTTTAGCCATACCCTCAAATTTCAATTCTTTGCCATTACAAAAAAAAGCTGCTATGGAAATATATATGGAAAATATTTTGGAACCTGTGGGATCTCTAACATTTCTTAATGATTTCTTCTGAATATAGGCTACTATTGGTATTGCTTAGGTCAAAGGGTTACATAGTTTCATTGCTCTTTGGATATAGTTCCATATTGCTCTCCAGAATGATTGGAGTTCACAACTCCACAATACATTAAGTCCCAATCATCCCACTATCTTTCCAACATTGATCATTTTTAATTTTTATCATCTTAGTCAATCTGATAGGTATGAGAGAAGATCTCATGGTTGCTCTAATTTGTGTTTCTCTAATCAATAAAAATTTGGAGTATATTTCATAAGAATATATTTATCTTTAATTTATTCATTTGAAAACTGCCTATTCATATCATTGATGATTTATCAAATAGGGAATGCCTTGTAACCTTATAAATTTGAATCAATTCTCTATATATTTTAGAAATGAGACTTTTATCAGAAGCCCTAACTGTGAAAACAGTTTCTCAGCCTTTTATTTTCCTTCTAACCTTGGCAGCATTAACTTTCAAAAAAATTTAATATTTTAATTTTTAAAAATTTAATAGAGTCAAAACCATCCATTTTGCCATTTATAGTATAGTCCATTTCTTGTTAGGTCCTAAGTTTCTCCCATTTTCATCGATTCAACATATAGTAGTTCTTGATCAGTTATCTGGTCAATGTGTCTAATAGTTGATCTATTTTATGTCTAAATCCTTCTTATTTGGATAAATGATGTGCGATGTGGGTCTATGCCTAGTTTTTGTCATACTGTTCTTTAGGTTTCCCAGGAGTTTTTGTTTGATATTGAGCTCTTAAAGCAGAAGCTAATGTCTTAGTAGAGTCTTTAGTATTAGTATAGTCATTTACTGCTGTTCCTTTGTACCTATTCTAATCCACTGGTCAATTACTCTATTTCTTTAACAGTAAAGGCAGTTTTGATAACTGCTGCTTTGTAGTATAGCTTTAGAACTGCTACAGCTAGACCACCTACATTTGCATTGCTTTTTTACTGGTTCCCTTGATATTCTTGACCTTTTGTTATACCAGATAAATTTTTAATTTTTTCCCTAACTCTGTAAAATAGTTATTTTTCACTCAATCAATAAAATAGTTATATTAGCTCTACATAAGCATTAATAGGTGATATTTTTCTGACTTTATTTGTGTGAGAAATACTTTATAATGGTGTTCATATGTTTCTGGGCTTGTTCTGGGGGGGGGTAGATTCCCAAATATTTAGTGTTGTCTAGAGTTACTTTAAATTTCTCTTTCTATCTCTTATCCTTGGGCTTTGTTGTTCATCTAGAGAAATGCTGATGATTTACAAGAGTTTTGGGTTTTTTCGTGTATACTGCTGTTATGGAGAGATTATCAAGTTTTTCAAGTAGTTTCTCGGTTGAATTCCTGCCTAGTTGGGCTCTATTTCCTCTTTTCCTCTGAAAAGACAGGCTTTCATTAAAGATACTCCAAGATGTTTAGAGTTAAGAACTTGTATTGTCCTTGTTTTCTTTTTGGTGGGATCTGTACCTTTAATATTTGTGTGAAGATTTCATTTAATGTTATGTAGGGGAAAATTCCAGGAGCATTCTAGCTTCATGCCACCATCTTGGTTTTGCCCCAGAAGTTCCTGAGGTTGCTCTTTTCAAAATTGAATGGAGTTACATTGGATAATTGGAGGAAATTTACATCTGAGATGGGGCAACACTGAACAATCTGGGTAAGAGAGAAGAAAGGTCTGAGGTCATTCTTATTTTGAATGTTTAATAATGGAGTTACTTTGGACAATTTGAGGAAATCTGTAGGCTCAAATAATATTTTCTTAATATTAATAAACTAGATAGATATTTCTCCTTCAATAAGGATACAAGAAAAGTGTGTCATTTCCTTTTCCAACTCATTTTACAGATGAAGAAATTGAAGCAAACAGGGTTAAGTCTATGTTTGAGAAAGGATTTGAACTCAGTCCAGTCCTGGGACTAGATCTAGAGAACCAGATGCCCCCACAAAATAAAGTTATGTGTGTGTGTGTATGTGTACATGTGCATGTAGGTGTACGTGTATGTGTACATGTATAGGTATGTGTATGTGTATGTGTGTGCATGTGTATATATGTATGCATATGTACATGTACATAGATAAATACAATTGAATGTAGGTATATATTTAATTTTATTTATTTAAGTAAATAGGGTTAAGTGACTTGCCAAAGGTCACACAGCTAGGCAATTTTTAAGTGTCTGAGGCCAGATTTGAACTCAGGTCCTCCTGACCCAGGGCTGGTGTCCCTATATATATATATATATTATTTTAAAATTTCAGCAATAACTTTCAGTGCTCATATGAATATTTTCAGGCTCTAATAACTTAGAGTTGTGATTAAAATAAGGTCATTGATTTATTGAGTTTTGATAAATACTTTCCCAGGAGACTCAAATTAGAAGCAGCTGCTGAGTGGGACTATTACTGTAGTAGACATTAGTAGGAATTAGGATAACTGTAAGATGATATAACCATTGTACATCTTTCTTATTTCTTTCTCTTGTTGCTATAGGATACTTCTAATTGATCTCTCCACTTCCAGAGTCTTCCTCCAGCAAGTCAAGTACTAGCATTATCAAAACTAAAAGAAAAATGTACTTTAAAGACAAAAGATTTCCATTCAAAATTCCATCCTGCCACTTCTTAATAGTTTGACCTGGGTGCAAAGAGATCAACTCTCTGTACTTCAATTTCCACATCTATAAACAAGAGCACTGACAGGGTTGATGTGAGGAAAGCCTTTTGTGAACCTTCAAGCACTATAAATGTCAGCTATTACTGCTGATTCTGCTCACATCTATCTCATTTTAAAAAATAGTTTTATTTTGTTTGTTTTGAATTTATGAAATCAAACATGTATTTTCAGGATATATTATAATAAAAACAAATTGTTGCACATGAAACTGCAGGACTATTTGTATAATTTGCTATTTAAATATCTTGAAACTTTTTTTATTTTCTTTTTGTTCCTTCTCTCATCTCTCCAATCCCCCCCGCCCAGGAGGGTTAAGGTGGTCTTTTGTAGCAAATCTGCATAAATTACAGATGTTAAAATGGCTTAGTTCTTTTTTATTGATATTTGATTTTACATGTTATGAAAGTTCTTCAACATTCATCCCCTTGTATATTTAAAAGCTACATAATTTTCTTCCCCCCCTCCCCACAGTGGTGAACAATCTATGAGTGATATACATATGCATCTGTGTGTAATATGCTTATATATTAGAAATTTTGTATATGAGGAATTAGGACTAAAGGTAAAGAAAGAAAACCATGGGATAGGAAGCAAAATCACAAGAGAAATTTTTAAAAAATGAATGTAGTATTCATTCAGATTCTGTGGGGTTTTTTTTGTTTGTTTTGTTTTGTCTGGATATGTATGGCACTGTCCATAAGATCTCCCAGGATTATCCTAGTTCTCTGAACTGCTGAGAGTATCTACATCCATTATAGTCAATCAATCCACAATGTTATTTTTAATGTGTTTCTGCAGTGTTCTCTTTGTTCTGCTCCCTTCTTTCATCATCAGTTAATGTAATTCTGTGCTTCTCTAGATTCCAACCATTCATGGTTTCTTATAGAACAATAGTACTTCATGACATTCACATACCATAATATTGTTCAATCATTCATTAATTGAGCATCTCCTCAATTTCCAATTCTTTGAATGATTTAGTTTTTTTGAAACAATATCACTACTTCTGTATTAAACATTCTTTTGGTTCTGCTTATTTTACTCTTTTTTTCCTGAAAGTCTATTAATATATTATCTGAGACTATTGAGTCAATCATTTCTTATTGTATAGCAGTCTTTCATCATAATTTTATATCATAACTTGTTTAAACATTCCCTAATTAATTTCCCCTGAAATTTCCAGTTCTTTGCTACCACCTTCACAGACATTCTGTGATGTCATGCTGGTTGACTTACTTTTTCCTGGGAAACACTGGAACATTTGCCTGCCTTGGTGATTATGCTTGGTGATTATTCATCATCCTGACTAACAATTTCTTCAAAGGATGGATGGTGTTCTGGGCCCCTGGTGGTTATAAAGACATGAGACAATTTTGAAGTACTTAACTCTCAAGTTTTTAATCTCTGTGTCAGGTCTCAGTCATTCCAAAGTTGATTAAAGTGTGTCTTTGCATTTGATTATATTTAGTTTTGACTGATGGTTCAATTGTGTTTTGGTGGAGTTCTGGGTCCATGAGGCATGTAAGAAGTATTGACCCTCATGTAATTTTGTTTGCCTCTTCTGTATAAGGTTTTACATATTCCATCTTGCTTTACAGTTGTTAGTGTGTTAACATGCCTTTGCTAAGAAGTGGGAGGGATACAAAAAGAGGTGAAAGGCCATCTGTAAGTGACTGAATTTCAAACTCTAACATTGTGCCACAACCTTTTTTTTTTATTTTAGAAAAAGATGTTAGAGATAACATTTAGGGTCCTTGGTTGCTGAAGAAAGTTTTATGTAAATATCAGATAGGATTATCATACTGGCTGACATATTTTAAGGATGAAACTCAGTAGTAGCATTTTAAAAGATAATATAATTATTCTATTATAAAAAGGAAATTGTATAAATGTATGAAGGGAAATAACTCATCAGCCCTTGAAATAAAGGGAAAACACACACACACATACACACACATACACATATATACAAGAAGAAAAGTGATGAGTGATTACAATAGCATTTTTATCTCTCAAAGGCATGCTATACAATAGAACGCTGTTCTGATTAATGGAAAACATAAGACTGACTCACAACAATAACCTCAGGGTAGACAGTGATACCCAGTCATGCTATTCAGTGATTTAGGGCAGAAAATGGAAATTATGGGGAAAAGTTTTTGACATTACTGGTCCTTGACCTATCAGGCATAACCAGAGCTGGAAAACAAGCTAGACACAAGAAAGCAATCTATATCAGGAAGTCATAGGACTAAGAAAACATGCAGTGAGTCCTAGACTCTTAGTAAATGAGTAAACCTGCCATGCTCTAAGTGTTTAAATGTTTAGTAAAATTTTTGCTTGAAATTATTAGATAGATTCAACAATTGTAGTGGTAATGAAGAAGTAAAATGAATCCTTTGTTTGTTTAACCATTACAAAAATAAACAAGCTTCCACAAATTATAATGGCTTCTTATCTGGATTTATGCTATTCAAATATTGAGCAGCTATCCATTTGCCTACACACATAGACACAGACACGGACACACACCCATATACATGAACACATACATATTTATGTGATATATGTGTTTACACAAATATGTTCACATGTATATCTATATCCATACACATGCATGTACATATATATTTAACTGTATGAATATACATGTAAGCATAAATGAATATATATTATATACCTATATATAAATATATAATCCCCCCAATATATGCATGTATGTGTATTTGCCTAGAACATCTCTCTATATCGATGTGTATATACATACATGTTTATGCATATGTAATATGTACACACATGTTATGTATATGATCTGGTTATATATTTATTGCACTGCAATGCATTTGTAAAGTGAATTTTTAAAGAAAAGCAAAAAATACTTCAAATAATTTGATCATATTTATGTAATTTAGTGCAAAAATGCAAATTCCTTACTATTCTAGAAGAATGATGTTGGGAAGGGAAAAGGAAGTAATTATTAAAACATTTCAGAGATAGTAATGGCAAGAATTGTCAACTGTTGATTTTGTGATATGAGGAAAGTTGAGATATCTTAGCTGACTATTGATGTCAGAATGCTTTTAACTCAGGTATCCTTGATGCCACTCCACTGACTACTATGCTAAAGGATATTATTACTGAGTTGTTGGGGTTTTTTAATATCTAGCCTGCATCCTTGGTGGAGAACAGCTATTCACCATTTCCATAGACTGCATAATAGTACTACTCATACAACAGAATGGCTTCCAAAAACAGGCATGCCTCTATGGCATCAAGTGACAAATTCACGAATGTTAAGATTAGCAGAATATTGGAGCATTAGTGTATGATTTCCAAACAACACAATACAATTTCTTTTGCAAGAGAATTCACACAGTTCATCAGACTTTTCAACATCACTTTATTACTCCCTAGAGATCATAATACTCAATGGAAAACAGAGGCATAGGGATGAGCATCTAGTTACATCTGCAGATTTTGTGAAAATAAAATTGGGCCCCAGACTGATGCCTCCAACCTGTGACTGGTGGGTTTAGACATTTTTCTGCAATTGGAGAGAGGGGAAAATAAAATTTACAAAGAAATAGATGACAGATTTTTTTCCACCCACTTCCTTATGAAATTGACTGGAAAAAGTGCAACCTCACCAATGACATTCAAGTGATTCCTGCAAAAATATATCTCAGTAGGACAATGGATTAAATAAAAGCTGAAATTGGAGAATTTTGCATGACAAAATAAAAAGAAAAACCCAAAAGAGTACAAATGTGCTGATTTTCTTTTTGTTTTTTTGATCCTTTTTCTTAACTGAGTGTAGGAATTGATGTATTGAAAACATCCCCCCAACATGCTTCCACTAAACAGTCTGGTTTCACCTGTCTCTGAGAAGAAAAAGGAAAAAAAAATCTAAAAACCTCCTTCCCAGGTCCCTACATCAGAAAATCTCAGGTTAACAATAGGTCAAGCACAACCTTGGTTTTCAGGAAACTCAGGAACTATTGTTATTTATATGTAGCTCAGAGATAAATCCTCTCTGGATTCATAATGTTCCCACACTGAATCAAATTTACCTCTAGGCTCAAAACCAGCAGGTTCCAAATCAAGCCTCTTGTCTGATGCTTGGATGGAAATGACTCCAGTCTACTGCTTCTTCATCTCTTTCCTGTCTACTGTCAGCCTCAGGCAGACCAACTGTTTTGCCTCTGGAAGCCTCTTAAGTCCACTTTCTGATTCCTTCAACCCTCAGGCAGCAGCTTCAGAATGTCAAACTCTCCAGGCCCTTCTTCTCTGGGGTGTTTGGTGTTTCCCTAAATCCATGCATCTTTGAAGTCACACCTCATCTAAGGCAAGAGTCAGTTAAGACTGTGCATGGGATTCAATTTCTGATAAGTTGTATTCCACATTAACAAACATCTGCATTTAGCAGAACATTTAAGCATTAACATCAACATTTGTGATGATCAGTTATGATAGATTTAATTCTTTTCAATGGTAAAATGAACAAAGACAAATTCTAAAAGTCTTGTGATGAAAAAAAACAATTCAGAGAAAGAACTATGGAGTCTGAATGTAGACCAAAACATACTATTTTCACTTTTTTTAAAAAATTGTTTTTTTCTCATGCTTTTTCCCCTTTTTGCTCTGATTTCTCTTTTACAATATGACAAATATGGAAATATCTTCAACATGATTGTACTGTATAACCTATATCAGATTACTCACTTTCTTTGGGAGGGGAGAGGAAAGGGAGGGAGATAAAAAAAATGTGAAACTCAAAACCTTTACATGAAATTGGAAAAAAAATATAAAGGAACTTCCTAATTTATCTAGAGTTATATCTTTTAAAACCTTTTAGAGAGAAGGTACATAGTTTCATAGAGATGGGAAATGAATTGACATAAAGCAACAATTTCCAAAGGATTCATAGGGGCAGGGGCCTATAGTTTCAGGAAAGCAAATAGGACTTTGTTAAGTCCCAGTGATATAAACCATCTAATCCTGGTAGGAATAGAAGTGCATTTGTCTTTCTTTTTATCTTCAGTTTTATCCTCAGGGCCTTGAATATAATAAGTGATTGATAAATGCTTGTTGACTTGTACAGTTCAATATGAAATGACTCTTTCAATCTCCTAAAACCACTCCTAATATTTAAAATGTCTCAAGTAGGAGGATAGATTATTTTCTCACTTTTGTGTGACATACTCAACTTCAGAGGTTTTGAAACACAGAGAGAAGAATGATACCACCCACACTCTTCTAGACTATGGATATTCAACCTGTTAGCTCTTCTAGGAGGCATTGCCCCCCCAAAATTTGCCAAGGGCCACAAATCAATATTTAGTTATAACTACAATGTAACCCATATTTACAATGTGTACAATAATCAAGTATAATATTGCCACATGAATGGGCATTGAGGGCAACATGCAGTCCACAGACTGCAGGGCTCAACACAACTGCTATAGACTATTACATGAAAGAATGCTCCAAATTATTTAATATTTTAAAATAACACTCTCACATATAAGTCTACTTTACACATGCTTAAGACAAAATTCAAACCAAAGTCAACAAAAATAAAGTTAATGGGATCTTGCTGCTCATGTTTAGGTAGCAGAAGGGACATCTGCCAATATTGAACAGTGGATACTGAAAGGGACTTAAAAGTCGTCTATTCCATCGAAACCTAAAACAGTCAGTGAACATGAAACCAGTGGAGATTAGCTGACTTTTTCAAGTTTACCCTTGTTGTAAGAGAAGATTCAGAATTTAAACTTAGATTCTTTGAGTTTAAATCCAATATTCTTTACTTTGCATTTAATGCCTTCTATAGGTGAATGAGGAAAATTGAAGTGACCAGGGGATATTTGGGGATAGAGTTCAATCATTAAAATTCTGCACAAGTATGATCTAATAGGGTAGGTCCAGGGATAGAGGGAAAGACAATTTTGTCTGTTTGCTTTGTTTTTTTTGTTTAACCCTGAAACCTAAAGGAGGTCAATAGCCATTGCAAATGGGGCCCAGTATTGTCCTTGAATAGACAATAAGCCAACATCCCATTACCAAAAACTTAGGTAGTTCTGCCACTATATTGGAAGAATATAGCTTGGACTTTCAACCAACCAACCAACACCAATGACTATCTGCATTCCTATCAGCAATGAATGCCTCAACTATGCCCTTCTGATGGAGCACCGCTATCTTTGATTGCTGTGGCCATGGATCATACCAATAGCCCTGGGAGAATAGACTGCTTCTTTCACTAACTGAGTTATTTAAAGTGAGGAGGGAGTGATAGGGGATTTTACCTACAGGAGGTAGAGGGGTACCTTGTTTCACCATCTTTTGTTCATGTGGCAAAAATTTCTATAACAAACTTTCTCCATCAATGAGTGTGTGGAGATGGCCTTGGATGTGAGCCAATCATGGTTAAGTGATTTGCCCAAGGTCACACAGCTAATTAGAGTCAAGTGACTGGGGCTGTATTCTAACTCCCATCCTCCTGAACACTAGTCCAATGCTCTATCCACTGCACCACCTAGCTCCCCCTGACACTAAGGAAAACAAAAATGGTGAGAATTATTAGCATAGAACAAGAATAGAACAGGCCCTTGAACAAGGTAACCTAATTGTAAAGTTGTCAAAAGATTGCTTCCTAAAATGTCTGAAGAAAGGAAGATACCAAGTGCTAGTGGGGTTGGGGGGAGTTAATGAATGAACAGTCATGAACTTCAGTACTATACCTGAAAAATGGTGATGGAAAAACATCCAATCTTGTAATCTATATGTTTATTTTCACATTTTTATACAACAATAATTTCCATATTAAGAGCATTTCTGATGTAGGTATTAGAAATGGCTATAACTAAAGCATTTCCCAGGGGACAAATTATATTTCTGAAAACATAAAATAATAAAATCAAAATAAATGAGAGCATTAATGAAGTGAGCATTCAATTTAAAAAATCTTAGAAATGAACAGATTAACAAACTCAAAACAAACACAAAAGAAGAAATCTCGAAAACTAAGAGAATGAACTAGTGCCCACACCCTGCAGGTTATCTTGCTTCTCAACCTGCTCCTTCTCCTATTCTTCACATTGCCTCCAACACCATTCTTGGAGGTCTATACGTTTGAAACAAGGCCCTCAACTTCAAGGCAGACACCAAAATTGACCACATCCATTTCTGCTACTTCCTTGGAGACTCATGGGACATTCTTTTCTCTCACCCTCAGGATGTTACTTCAGTGTAAAGCTGATCCTGGAATTTCCCAAATGGAATGTTAGGGTGATTGCACTTTCTATTGACTCAGTCCAAGATCATCTTATCTGCTGTAAGTTTATAAATGCATGCAATGGAAATGAGTCCACAGAGAAACTGTCTTCTTATCATTGATGATCACAAATGGAACCTTGCCATCAAGAAGGGCATGTTAAACCCAGGTGATCAGAATGGGTAGGGCATGTATGAGTAGTGCAGTATTTATTTTTGGCCCCCAAAAGAAACTGAAACTATCTAATCTTTACACAGCAACTACTAACAGATCTAGAACTACTAGATCCTCAGAGTAGTAAATTCCCTCCAATTCCTGATCACTGGAAATGTGGAGACAATGTCATGGTTATTGCAACTATTTCCAAGAAGAGGCCAAAAAACTGTTTCCTGAAGGTATCTTCAACAAATGGCCCCTTTCAAACTCCAGCAAGATCATTCTGTGGTCTTGCTAAGACTCCCTTGAAGATCTTCACCAGAAGGGAAGCCAGCCTGCTAATCATTTCTTCCTATAGTAATTGATCTCACTATCTTGGGCTGATGAAAGTCAGAAGTCATTAAGCTCTTCTAATAATTCTAATAATTGTTTAATGAAAATGACACTAAAAGTCACCTGTGATGCCTTCCTGTGCTTTTACCAGAATTTCACTTGGGTCATTGAACTCCCTGGCTATCACTGGGATAGTACTGTTTGGGAATTAAATCCTTGTGAGATCTGTTGCAATTTCCATCATCAGTCAATTAGAAAGGATCTAGGATCATGGTCGTCTTTAATTGGCCTAAAAGATAAATCATCTCTTATTTTTAATTATCCACTTGAGGAGACCATTCAATATGTCAAGTTTTAAGCTCCACTTCCCTAATTTGATGATCAAAACTAGTAATAATTTTGGTGTTTCAGATAGGTTCCCCCCCCTTAAATATTGAATGTTCTAACCAAGTTGGGGAAAACTTGCAGATTCTTATCTTTCCAGCAGATAACAGGGAGCAGAATACAACCTTAAACTATTTTTGTTAGATAGAACAAAAGATTTTTAATTATGTTACTGTGTTGCTTGAACCTACAGAGAAGTTACTAGTAATATATGGAATGGTGGAGGGCCATAAATATGGGTATCTTTTTAAACAAGTCATGTATCTGGACTTGGAAAATTTCTCTTAAATATTCATAATAAGATGGACACATATATGCTAGAGGGAAAGGAAGGGATGGAGTGTCTATTTCTTTACAACAAAATGTCTGCATGGGACAGTTTTCCGATATTTTGCCTTTAGGGGAGATACAAATAAAAGCTTTTTGAAATTAGAAAAAAAATTTAGTAGCTACCAAGCAGAAATAGATAAAATTCAAGACAAAAAGACAATGAAATGATAAACAAAATCAAGGGGTTTTTTTTGTTTGTTTTGTTTTTTGCTTTCTCCTTCCCCAGATTAATAAAATTCAGAAACCATTAGCTATATTATTTTAGAAAAGAAATATGGAAGTAAATTTATCCAAATAAAAATGCATAAGATTAATTCACAATGAACATAACCATATATATATATATATCCATATATATGCATATATATGGCAGAAAACAAAAACCTTCAAAACTCAAGAGGAACTAGATAAATTTAAAAAAATGTTAAATTCCCAAATTAAATTTGTTTTGAAAACTAGACAAGAACTAGAGATTTAAAAAAACCCTGTCTTCTCAGACAAAAGCCATTAAGCAAGGCATAAATTACCTAACAAAGAAGAATAATGTGGAAGAACTCTGTCCCAAAAGATTTAGAAGTCAATTTTAGAAAATATTTGAAGTGTATACATCAACTGTACTGAAAAAAATCAAAAAACAAAACTCATTAAGAAGGTAGAAATTCCATCAAACTTTCTAAAAAGAAAAATATGAACCTGATAGCCAAAATAGGGAGAGATATAGTAAGGAAAGGGGAAAGAGACTATAAACCAAGTTAATTTGATAATATTGATTTGTTTAAAATATATTCCTTCCATGTATATTACAATAAATATATTCAGAAAATGTCATTGTGATCAAGTTGGACTCATAAAAGCCATAAACAGATAGTTGAATCTTAGGAAAATAGTTATACCATTAATCATATTAAAAGCCTATTTAACATAATCAAATTGCCAGATTTAAAAACATGACTTCATGAACTATAGAATTTATTTATATTAAAACTATAAAGAGAAAGTAAAAGTATTTTAATAATTGTGCGAGGTACCTTTGGTTACTTCTATGCTTCTTAGGTTTATCATGTTGTTCCAGCACATAATATACTTAATATTTCCTTTACTTTCAATACAAATATATTATTAACCAGTAATAGTATAGCAATTATATATATATACATATATAAATACACAGGTACATATGTCTTTATGGAAATTGCACTAACACAATTGAAGTATCATGAAGTATACCAATGCATTTATGGTTAGTTCTTTCTAACTTTAATATAAAAATGACTCTGTCTTCTAAATTGATTCATAGTTTAGTGTAATATCAATTTAATTGCAAATTATCACTATGTAGATTCAGGTAAAATGATAATCAAATTTATTAGGAGGAATAAAGTATCCACAATATCAAGAGAAATAAAGGAATTGAACAAAAGAAACCAAAAGGTTATCATGTTACCAGATCTCATCTTGTAGTAGTAGTAGAGTTCAAATTATTTTGTTTTGAACAAAAAAGAAAAAGCAGAATACTGGAGCTAGCTAGATAACCAAGACCCAGAAGCAACAAATACAGAATCCAGTGTTCAGGAAATTAAATTGCAACAAATTACTATGTTTTAGTAAAAAGTAGATTTAGAGTATCTCTTTATATTATATACTATAATTGACTTCATAAGAGGAGTTGAAGGTGAAAGGAGAGTTTATTCCAGCTATGAGTGATGGCCAATGAAAAGGCACAGTGATGGTAAACTGGGGTCTTGTTTGTGAGAAACTGAGAGAAGCCGTGTTTGGCTGGACTATAGAATATAGGAGCATAAGTACTAGACTTTGGAGAAGGAAATGTCAAAAACTTTCCAACAACTTTGCCAAAAAAACCCCAAATGGAATCACAAGGAGTCAGAATTGACTGTAAAGATGGAACAACAAGTAATGTTCCAATGAACTAGAAAAATAGCAGGTAATAGAGAAGTGTAGAATGGATATGTAGAAACTAGTGTAGAGTATCAATAACAAATTGCTTACTAGAAGAAAGGGGAAAAGAGAAAGAAACAAGTATTTGCTAAATATTACTTAATATGTATCAGATACTGTGAGAAATATTTTACAAATATTATCTCATTTGATGCCCATAGCAATGTTTTAAGTTTGGTGCTATTATTTAATAGTCATTTTAGAACTGAGAAAATTCAGGTAGATGGAAGTTAAATGACTTTCTCAGGGTCATATAGCTAAGAAGCATCTGTGGCCTTACTTGATCTCAGATCTTTCTGATTAGGTCTAGTCTTCCATTCACTGTGCCATCTAGCTGCTGTGTAAATTATGTTTTTGGATAAATGTATGCCTTGAAAAGGAAGAGTACTTGAAAATTAATCCCATTCTAAATTATGTATACAATAAAGATACCATCAGAAGATATTTTGCTTGGTATACATTTCTAGCCATTTGCTAATTCCATGAACCTAAGGGTGATTTCTGAGTAGTTTGAAATGATTCCATCCTGAGCAAATGCATAGATCATTTATTAAGATTACATTTTATTGATACTTACTTAATAAGACACTGGAGGTATAAGTTTACATTTTTACCATAGAATTTGCTTGGCATTTTGTAGAGAGCTTCCTAAGTCTTCTAATTCTGATTATTCTTTTCATATTCATTGGGGGGTTTTGACACCATATCTTCAATATATTCTTTAACTATAAAATTTTGCAAGGACCCCTTGTAGAAATGTGAAATCACTTTACATTAGAATTCAAAATATATTACATGGTTATCTGTTTTAGGAACTTTGGGAGTTCTTTATTTTGTGGCTTTCCTGTTATATTTTGAATTGTGTAAATTTGGAAGAGGCTTATAGAATTGGTAATTAGTCTAATCCTAACTCCCCTGATCCCTTTCATACCCAGTTTCCTTCACAATATTCTTACAATAAACGTTAGTTGTTCCTCCACTTATATCTTTGACTCTTAGGGAGAAAAGGAGCAACCCAAATCCTTCCCACTTTAATCTTGAAACATAATTCTACTACTTATTCCCCTTCCCCAAATAACATCCTAGAAACCGAGGAGATTACAACTAGTGATGGACCTTCAAGGTTATCCCATCCATCAGTCTTATTTTATGGGGGTGGAAGGTAAATTTCAAGGAAGGCAAGTAATTTACTCATAGTCACACAGCTATTGCAAAATTGATAAAATAATGTACTCCTTTTAATCATAGTTCAATGTTATTCTGGCTATTGGGTAAAAAAAGGTGGAAAAAGATGCTGATGCTGATGCTAATTCTGATGCTGATTGATCCTCAACACAAAATAATTCATAAAGAAAACAAAAACAACTTATGGTTCAATTAATTCAAATAAGGAACCCATTGAAATAGTCAAATTCATCCAGATCCACACTATTTGAAGCTATAATTTTGTAAAGTATGGTAACTGGTTCTAGCCTAATGGAAATCTGCTATGCAAATTTAAATAATGTGACTATTTCAGGAGATTCATTAGTTTTCCTAATCAAGAACTAGGTATATTTCCTTATCAACAAGAAAACAGTTCTAATGTTGTTCTTCATATTTTGAAGAAGTCCAAGACATCTCGGAGGTGATGCCATGATCAGCACAAGAATTTTGAGTGAAGGGGTGTTGCACTAAGTCACCAGCCTCACTTTCTCCTCCAGAGCCATCTGGGTCCAGTGACCAAATATGCCAAATATGAGCCAAGATGACTGGAAATGGTCCTGGATGCGAGGCAATCAGGGTTAAATGACTTACCCCAGATCATACTGTGAGAAAAATCAAGTGTTTGAGACTGGATTCAAGCTTCTGACTCCTCCTGACTCCAAGGCTAGTGCTCTACCCTCTGTGCCACCTTAGACTCCTATGGGAAATGAATAATAATATTTTACTTTTCCCCCCTCAGTTCCTAGTGCACTGCCTTGCACAGAGTGAACAATTAGTGCTTTTCTGTTCAATTGATGAATTAAACTTCAATAAGACAACTGTAGAGATAATTTGGAGAAGGATAAAAGATATTGTGAGTCAAAAAAAAAGGATATTTTTTCCTTTGTCTGGGTCAGAAGATACAGTTGGGAAACAGGAATGGTCAACAGGGGAGCAATTTGTAAAAAAGAGGCCATATCAAAACCAGAAATAGCTTCAAATATATTACATGGTCCCCATAAAGCTGTCCAAGTTTTCAACAGAACTTGGACAAATCTTTGGTGAGGTCTCTGATTATTCAGGGTTCATGGCTATGGAATAAAGTTCTCTTGCCTCAGGAATGGAATGAAAATGATAATGGGAAACTTCAGTAGAAATAGTATTTAGGTACATGGAATTAGTTGAACCATTCAATTAATAGGATTTGGGTAATCAGAATGTTGGCAGTGAGAAAAAAAAGACTCAACAAAACTGACAAAGAGAAAGCTGTGGTTTTTCTGGTGGGAGGAAATCAGCAACAGGAGACAGCTATGAGGGTGCACAATAACAGCTAAGTGTGACCATAAAAGTTTTAAGCTTGGTTGTGCATTGATCATTGCTCCTTTAGACAAACTCCCATCTGCTGTTGAGCAGTCATACCATCACTACCTTCAATGGAAATTAGTTCAGTCTCTCTCCAGACTGGCTCTGTTTTCATTAACATACTTGGAAATTATAAGGTACCAATATCCCAGAGAGACCATTAGGGAGGAGCTGAATCAAAAGTATACCAGCAAGATGAGCCAAACATATGCTGAAAGAAACAAGAGATATTTCAATTTGTTGTCATTCCTGAGTTTTCATTTAAGAGTAAGAACATAAAATGAATTGTTTTGGAAACTGTCATAGTCCATAGTCACCATGAAGGTAGTGTCAACATGAAGTTTAACAGTTGCTAGATATTTGACTCTATTAGATTATAGCTAATGCATAAACCAAAAAATATGTAAACATGGATGTAGAAATTAATAGGAAGAGGGATATCTCTCAGCTGAATGAGAGAAAACAATAGATTAAAGTTTCCATGTATGAAAATATCAAGTTCCTCTCACAATTCTATCTTCCTTAGCTTATTACTTTTACCCTCCTTTTTCTGTATCCTTTTAAACAAAAAAAGTGTAAGTTTTTGTATGGAAAATTGTCTTTTTTTTCTCCCTATCAGAATATGAGTATTTGATCATTGCTAAGAACTTTCAAACTACTCAAATGTAGTTATTTCTTTTTATGTTTCTTCTTTGTCTTTATCATCTTTGTCTTCTTCCTCTCTCTGTATGTCTCTCTCTGTATCTCTGTCTCTCTGTGTGTCTCTGTGTCTCTCTGTGGCTCTCTCTGTCTCTCTGCCTTTCTCTGTCTTTGTCTCTCTCTCTCTCTCTCTCTCTCTCTCTCTCTCTCTCTCTCTCTCTCTCTCTTTGTTTTCAAAGATTTTGCCCATCTATAGTTTTTTAAGGGAATTCCTTGAACGTTTTCTATTGTACTAAAGATATTTTCTCCAAATCAGTTCAGCTCCATAGGATGTTATTCACGGTTGTGAGTCTTTTTTGCTTGTAACATTTTCATACAATATTATAAGATTTGTTTTCCTTCATAGAAAATACTACTAAATGATTTGAAATTTTATTTTCTTGGTCTTTGATATCTTTCTTCCTGTTTACAGAATTACTTTGTTATTGAGTTAAAATTTCTAGATTTTTGGCTAAGTCATTTCTGTCTTGTACAATTTGAAATTTCGTTCATGATATTATGATTGCATTATTTCTATCTTCACTTTGCTCTTTAGTTTTAATAGACCTTGGCAGGCATTTTTTTAAATTTTGTACTAGAGTGCAGTTTGTTTGGTTTTTGGAGCAGGTGCCAATGATTCTTATATTTTCCATGTCACTTGTTTTTGACAGAAGTATCCCACTTAATCATCTAATATTTTAATCTTTTAACTTTGTTTTAATATTTCTTGTTGGATCATGGAATTATTGGTTTCATTTAACTCCACTCCATTTTTCAGACTACAGGCTATTTTCATCAGGTTGTTTACTTGCTGTCTTATGATATCTATTATTGTTTATTTTGAAACCATGTTTGTTTTCTGACCATTATTGTAATTTCCCACCTTTACCCTTCAGAGCCTTAGACTTCACTTCTGAGCCTCAGTTAATGGTGTCATTTGCTGCACAGAACTGTAACATTTTATAGTTTAAATAATATTCCAAATTTAGATAGTCATTTCATCTCTATATTGTTTGGCCTTTTTAATCATATTACTTATGAAAAAGGTGAAATTAATTATTCAACATCTTCATAGACAAGTCAGTACACTTCAAATAGGTCCATCAAATTCAAATTATTTTAAAATCATATTTCTATTTAGAAAAGGACATTTCAATAACAACAAACATTGTCTCCATACACCTGAAAACAGTCCTGTATATCTGCATTAGTACAAAGATTTTAGTATTACATGCTTAAATTCAGGCTCCTAATACCAAAACATTAATATTGAAGATCTTTAGTATGTCATTTTTGAATATTTTCTTCACAAATGAAGTCAGTAAAGGAATTGAGACTATAAAGGAGACAAAAAGACAGCAAATAGATATTTGATTATTTTTAAATATAATTAATCTTGACATGAAAGAAACTCTTTGTACCATGGTTGTTTACCTGACATGCCCTCCTTGAAAGCACTAGACTGGCAAATGGGTTGTTCAAGCATTCATACTGTCTAAAATATATATGTGACTTGATCAATTATTTCAAACTTTGTTGCAACATAGGTTAGACCAATGATAAACCAAAGGAAATATTCAAAAGGCAGTGAGAAAGGTCTGGTGGGAGATGATTCAAAAATATGAGTCTTGAAGGAAAGGAATGTTTTCTTGATTCTTGAAAGAAAAGAGAAAGGAGATTATTCAAATCTTTGAAGCAGATGCAGGACACATGGAAGCAGCAAAATATAATTAATAAAGTCCTAGGCTTTTCCTCAGAAATACCTCAATTCAAATTCTATTTTTAATATTTAAATGTAGTCAGCACAAGGATAGTATGCTCTGGGAACTCTTCTACCTACCTAACTTTAAATGAAGCCTCTAAATAAACTCTAAAGCTACAGAAACCAAAAGAACAAGAGTAAAACAAATTTTTAACTTAAGATTTCATGGAGGAATTTCAGTAAATGTCTGTCTCAGTTGGGTAAAAGTGAGTATAGCCCAGTGTAGGCAATAAAACTAGAAAACTATTGGGAGACTCAAGCACAGAGCAGCTCAGGTCTGGTCTCAGCAAACCAGTGGTGCATCAGGTCAGCAGTGAGGATCCCAGTTCCAGCTTGGAAGACAAATTTTGAACCCTGGGAACACTGATACAACAGGCAGAAACCACTAGCAACTGAAATATAGACAACACTTAAGGCAAGGGGTAAGCCAGGGACCAGACTCTAGCCACCAGCATAAAAAGCTTGGGACTATACCCCCTCTGCTCCAGATGTAGAGCTCAGCTATCAAAATGAGCCAAAAAATGCTAACCATAAAAAGTTACTATTATGAGAGGGACAATAAAATCACCATCTCAGACGAGGAAAGCAGTGACAGAATTCCTAAATGTGAAGCCTCAAAGAAGTCTATGAATTGTTCTCCAGTCTAAAAAAATTCAATCAGAAAATCTCAAAAAGGATTTTAAAAGTCAAAGAAGAGAAGAAGAAAAGTGGAGAAAAGAAATGAGATTCAGGCAGGAGAATTATGATAAATTGAGTGAAGAAAAGAACATCTTTGAAAGTAAAATTGATCGACTGGGAAATAAATATAACTCATCAAAAAGTAAAAATAACCAACTAAAAAGGAATGCAATTCATCATAAATTGAATTAAACCAATTAGAAAAAGAATTAAGTCATCAACAACTAAAATTAACCAACTGGAAAAGGAAAACAAAAGCTAAGTGAAGAAAATAAAGTTCTAAAAATTAGAATTTGACTGTTGTCTATGTTGTCCATGAGACAAGAAGAGTTCATTACACAAAACCCAAAGACTTAAAAAAAAATAGAAGAAATCACAAAGTACCTTTTAGGAAAAACAACTAACCTGCAAAATAGATCAAGAAAAAATAATTTATGAATTATTGGTCTACCTGAGAGTCACAATCAGAAAAGAACCTGAACCATATCTTGCAGGAAATATATATCTTAGAATAAGAAAATGAAATAGTCTGAGAGGGATCACTCCCAGAAAGAGATTCCAATATAAAAACTCCAAAGAATATTGTAGTCAAAGTTCAGAATTCTCAGCTAAAGGGGAAAATACTGCAAACAGTCAAAAAAGAAATAATTTAAATATCGGGGATCACAGTTAGGATTACCTAGGACTTCAAAATTAAAGGATCTGAGGGTCTAGAATGTGATTTTTGGAAGACAAAAGAGTTTGGATTACAATATGCAATAAATGCTAATGCTGTAGTCATGGGAAAGTCACTTCAGCTTTCAAGCTTGGTCTCCACCTTTGTAAAAGAAGGAGCTGGGCTGGATGGTCTCTAAGTTTTTTTTTAGCTCTAAACCTACAATAGAACAGGATGAGTTATTTTATTTTATTTATTGTTGTTCTATCATTTCTGTGTGTCCAACTCTCCATGATCTCATTTTAAAAAAATACTGGAGTGGTTTGCCATTTCTTTCTTAAGTTAATTCTACAAATCAGGAAACTGAGGAAAAGAGTGTTAAGTGACTTGCTTAAGGTCACATGGATTATAAGTATCTGAGGTATGATTTGAGCTCAGGTTTTCCTAACTCCAGTCTTGGCATTTAACTGCTGTGCCCCCAAATTGTTAACATATTTTAACTTGCCCTTTCCCAAATCAACAACCTATACATCTACAATAGGAAAAAAAGATCCAAGGTAATGTTACTTGATCATCACTACTCAAATCATTCCAGATTTTCAATAGACAATTGATGTACAGGAATGGAACTCAGGAAAGAGTGTCACCTACTTCAGAGACCAGGATTGTTGTCCTGAATTCCAACTCTGTGTTTCAATTGCCTATTGAAAATTTCAAACTAAATGTGACAAAGATATTTTTAACTAGAGATTTTAAAAACTGTACTCATTATCTTTTCTCCCCAAACCCTCCACTGTTCCAAACTTTCCTGCTTCTTTGAAGACATCATCATTCTTCTCATTTCCAAGGTTAACAATCTTAACATTATTTTCTTGTTTTCCCTCATCTCATATATTCAATTGCCTGATCTTGCCATTTTTACCTCTATAACATCTCTCATATCTGACCCTTTCTCTTCACTCATCTTATTTCAAACTGTCATGTATCAAATCTCACCTAGATCACTGTAATTAGTCTCACACAAGTCTATTCCCATTTCAGTCCACCCTATATAGTAATGCAAATGAGATTTTCCATTAACACAGGTCTGGCCATGTGATCTCTATCCCATCATATTCAATCAACTCTAGTAGCTTTTTGTTGTTTCTTACAAAAATGCATATTCCTTTGTTTAGTTTTGAAAGTTCAACATAGACTGTCTTCCCTGTCTCCATTAGCTCTCCAATCTGTACTGTATGATCTAGATAGATGGGTCTACTCTGTGTTCATCATATTAATACTCTATATTCTATATCTGTGATTTTGCATTCACTGTTCCTTATATCTAAAATGAATTATTTCCTTAGTGCAACCTCAAAGACTCCTTCCCTTCCTTTAACACATATATGCACACACTCACACACAAGCATACCCTATTAGGATATAAGTTCTTTTGCAAGTAAGATTTATGTAATTCTCTGTACTTGAAATTCCAATATCAGCACAGGGTTAGACCCATAAAGTGTCAGGGACTTAATAAATATCTGTTGTTTTATTTATTACAGAAAGAAGAAAATAATTGATAATATTTTACCTGTGTCTCCTCTACAAATTCTCTGTACCAACCTTGGTAGCTAATGGGAAATAAATGGGGTTTTGCCCTTATCCATAATAAAGTGCTGAGAAGTTAGATATTGGGACAGGAGGGGTTCTATCCTCAAAATTTAAATAACATTTATTATGTGGGAATCTAGAGTTTTTAAAGTGCTATTAACACCTCATTTTTCACATCATGAAATTAGCTTTTAGGTTTGGATTTTTTTTAACCCATGCAATGAAATTTGACTAGTATATGCAGTAGCTCTTTGACATTTTAATGAAGCATATTAACCAAATGATGTTCTCAAGTCATTACACTGAGCAATTATTCTCTGCTACACTGAACCATCACTCTGTCTGGAACAAAGTTACTAATAAAATTATGCTATGGTAACATTATCAATAATGATATAATTACAGGAACATTAATAACAATATGAGGTTACAGTGCTAAAATATCAGTTCATGATCCAACAGGCTGAATGTAAATAAGAAGTGTTCATTTAAAGCCCACATCTACTTCATTACTTAATTTTTCTATCCATAATATTAAATCAAAAAGACAGTATTAAATTAAAGGCCTACATGATAAATTAAAAAATGCACACACATATATTTCTTGTTATCTGTGCCCCATTTCTCTCTTCTTTTGACTAATCATAGACTACCCACCCCATATATACAACCTATCCTCAAGTAATAATCATAAAACGTAATTCAAGCTTCTAAATTTAAAGCACTGTCATTGATTCTTAAGAAAGTAACACTGGTACACAAAGGCTATATATAAATTAACCTGAATAAACATGAAGATAGAATGTATAGAGGCAATTTAAGGTTTATAGTTCTACTAGGGAGAAAGTAAAAACCCAACAAGATGAAATAAAAATATGAAATAATATAGTATTAAAAAAGAAAATAAGATTTTGACTAACAGTCCACAGTTCATGGTCAGAGAGAAACTCCAAATCTAAAACTCTAATGTGTCTTAGTTATTAAATTTCATAATTTCCATGACTAAAAGCATGAAAGCATTTAAGGGAAAGAATTGTATGACATTTTGTACTGATCATGATTATTCCTTACCTATGAGATATCAAAGAGGAGACTGGAATGTGATAAGCAGTGGGATGAATGAACCTCAAAATAAAACAGCCTAGAAAACTGAGTTTAATAATCAAAAAAGAAGGAAAAAAATACATCTGTGAATTAAAGCAATTTGAATTATTCCTCCTGTGTTTTAATTACCACAGATAAGCAAAATATTCAATGTATGAACACTCCGTACCAAAGAAACACAAAATAGTAAATAAAAACAGTTAACAAAACAAGATTAAACACTACAATCAATTTCCTTAAACATTTAATACAAGATTTTTTTTTAATGAGAACCAAAAAATGTTAAAGAGGAACACCAGGAAAGAAAGGCATCTAATAGTCCAAAGATTTAAAAGGTTCTTGAAGATGAGGAAATGGGAAGAAAGAAGTGAATTTAATTAAAAATCATATTCTCTCTAAGTGAATCAATATGGGGGGGGGGGGAATGAGGAATGACTTTGTGTTTGCTCCTGTGTAACTCTCAGACGTGGGGAGAAATGACTTGAAATTAAAGGAAAATCAAGAGAAAGAGAGAAATCCAAAAATGTACTTATAGGATTGGCTATGAGTAGAGTAGGTAAGTAGATCTCTTATCAAGATCAGGCAAAAGCTAAACAATCAGAATGGGGGAGAAATGATTTACATAGATTGTACAGTATTAGGAAAGTATAAGAAGGAATTAGGGTAAGGGTTCAATAATATTTAAGAGTAAGGAATGATGAGCAGTTTTCCCCTAGATTAAGGCAAATTGGGGTCTTAATAAGTCATGTTCCTCCTCCTTTATAATAGGTTTATGAGGGATGGTGGTGGATTAGATTTGATTCATGTACACTAGAGTTACATTTTAGCCTAGGAAAGAAAGTAACAAGCTCCATGGTGAAGGGTCAGGATATAGAGTGGAAGGGAGAATATACATTCAGAAGAAGAAAAACACAATGGAAAGGTGAATAGTGATGATGAAATCAGTAGTGTGTGAACTCATAACATATCATATAGCACAAATCCCACTACACCACACTGTATTCTTTATGAAGTCTTATTTTTAGGAATATACTCAACATTCAGAGTGCAGAATGAATTTGTTTTTTCTTATATATGGTCAATGGGATAGTTTATTGTGTTTTATTACACATGTTTGTAACAGATTTTGTTTTTTCTTGCTTTTTTAATGGAGAGAGGAAGGGGGGAGCAAGAAATAAAATGAAGACCTGAAAAATAAAATATAAAAAAATAAAGGAATGACACAGTCACAAAAAACAACAAAGTCTCTTTTACATTAACAAAAGCAATTGAACAAAGAAAAATTTGGGAAAGGGAGAATAGAGAAAAATCCACAAATGTATGACTATAGAGAAGATATAGGCAAAAAAGATTTGTCCCTGTCTTGTAGGAGGAATTTAGATTTGCTATTGATGTTGCTGCTGTTGCTATTGTTCAGTCATATCCAACTTTTTGTGAACTCACTTTGGGGTTTTCTTGGCACAAGCTCATTTTACAGAAAAGAAAACTGAAGCAAATGGAGGAAGGTAATTTGTCCACAGTCACACAAATAATGTTTGGGGTCAGATTTGAACTCAAGAATATGAGTCTTTATGACACCAGATCTGGCACTCCATCCACTGTATGAACATTCATTAAAATGCATTATGTACTGGATACTGTGAAGATTGGGGATAATAAAAACTAAAACAAAACAGTCTTTCCATTCATGATAGCTTTCCTGATCTCTAAAGGGTTGCAATCCATAAGATCCCGTCTATCTTTTCTATGGAAACTTTGTAATTTCCCCCCAAATCTAGTGTGTGTATTAGATTAAGGTTACATTTCTTATCCTCTAGCAATTATCTAGGAAGCAATCATCATTTCCCATGGAGGTTACACTAATTTTTACTTTAGCAATCAGTTCTCCCATATTATTGAGAATAAAATAGAATTGTCTTTTCTTTTATTGGTTATTCCACCATTAGAAGAATGATTTTACTATGAAGAATGAAGAAGAATGAAAATGAAGAATGAAGAAAAAGAATGAAATTACTATTAAAATAAAATTCAAAAAGAATGAAAATTACTATTAAAATAAAATTTGAAAAACTTTAAAAGTTCTTAGTTTCTCTGAATTTTTACAGAGAGTGAACACTCCAATAGATGTTTGGGTAATTGAATTCCTCATCAAAAGTATTTCATATGTCTGAGTTAAACTTCTAATCTCTTTTCCAAAATATTTTTCTATGGCTTCTTTCAGTTTAAATAGTCTGGAAAATACTGCATTGATAAATTCACCTTTCTTAATGTTCATTGAGATAACCTCTATCACTCCATGTCTCAATTTCTCCTCTGGTACCTTCCCCCTTTTACCTATCATATCTTGTTTTGTTTTTTTTTTTAGATTTTTGCAAGGCAAATGGGGTTAAGTGCCTTGCCCAAGGCCATACAGCTAGGCAATTATTGTGTCTGAGGTGGGATTTGAACTCAGGTACTTCTGACTCCAGGGCTGGTGCTTTATCTACTGCATCACCTAGATGCCCCAACCTTCATATCTTTTTAATAAGTTCTATTCATACCATCTCACATCTATCAGATTAGCTAATATGAAAAAAATTATAAATGTGGGAGAAGCTGTGGGAAATTGGGATGGTAATGGATTGTTGATTTAGTTGTGAACTGATCCAACCACTCTGGAGAGCAATTTGGAATTATGTCCAAACAGCAGTCAGATTGTGTATCATAGTGATAAAATATTGGATAGTGAGAGGATGCCCAACAATTGGAGAATGGCTCAATAAGCTGTGGTATATAAATGCAATAGTATGTTGCTTTGTGATTATCAAGATGAGAAGGCAGACTTCAGACAAACCCAGAAAGACTTGTATGAACAGATAAAAAGTGAAATGAGGAGATCCAGGAAAACATTGTACAAAGTATCATCAACATTATGTGACTGATCAACTATGAATGACTTGGCTCTTCTCAGCAACCCAATTATACAAAAAGCAAAGGACTCACAAAGGAAAATTCTAACTATGTCCAGATGAAGAACTGAGCACTCTTAATACACATTGAAACACATTTTTTACTTTATAATTTTTATTTTTTCCTTTTGATCTGATTCTTCTTTCAAAACTGTGACTAATATGGAAATGTTTTACATAATAACATTTTTATAACCTATATCTAATTATCTAGCATTTTTGAAAGTCAGGAAGGAGGGAGAAAAATTTTGAAAATCAAAATCTTGTAAAACTTAATGCTAAAGATTGTCTTGGCATGCAATTAGGAAAAATAAAATATTTCAATTTAATTTTTTCCCCAATTACATGTAAAAACAAGTTTCAACATTCATTTTTAAAACTTCAAATTCTTAATTCTCTTCCTTCTTCCCACCCCACTCATTGTCACTGAGAAAGCAAGTTATCTGACATAGTCTAAAAAGGTGTAGTCATGCAACACATTTCCATAATAATCATGCTGTGAAAATAAACAGCCCCTGCCCAACAAAAAAAGAAAAAAAAACACAAAAAAAGTGAAAAAAACTATGTTTCAATCTCCATTCTGAAATTATCAGTTATGTTTTAGGGGATGATAGTGCATAGTTCCAAATTGCTCTATAGAACTGTGAAATCATTTCAAAATTTCTCCAACATGATTCATGTTCAGTGGTAAGGTCCACATCCTTTCATATTGCAACAACTTAATCAACGGTTTCCTTACTAAATAATAATAATTATTATTTTTTCTCTACTTTATCCCTTTCCATCAGTGAACAATAGTGAGAAAAATATAAGCAGGGCTCTCCTAGATGTCCACGTGTTGTCAAAAAAGCCCCCACATATTTATGTAATTATAATTTATAATATATTTTTGGATTCCTTATGGCAGTGTCATTTGGACTAAAATTAATCATCAAAACTGAAAGCTGTCATCTATTTTGAGGAGTCTTGGATGTTTTTGTGTTATGTCTGCAATAAATACCCTAAGAAGAAAACAACTCTGCTGTGAGCTTCACAAATAAGTGCCCTGAACTTTTGAGCAGACAATCACCAAGTACCACTACTACTCTTCTGTTTCTGACCTTTTTTTGGTTTATTTATTTTATATTAATATAATAATCTTATTGTGAGAGTAAACATAAACCCCCTTCCTCTCCTCAGAAAGATGAGAAACCTCAAGAATAGTGAGAGAGGGAAAAATAGTGTACTTCAATCAGTGTTCAGATTTCAATGGTTCTATCTTGGGGATGAGTTGCCTTCTTTATCATAAGTCCATCAGAGAAGTTGCTTCAATATTTTTCCCACAGTTGCTATTATTGGCTGTATTTCCCTCTACTCTTTTTCTCCCCACTCTCATTTATTCTATTCTCTCTCTCCTTTCATCCTCTCCCTGTTCAGAGCTGTACCTGAATACCCTCTCCCAAGATTTTCCCTCTTTTCTATCACCTACTCCCTCTCTTCCCTCCCCCTACTCTCCCTTACCCCAGCCCTTTCCTCTCATTTTTCTCTAGGTAGGATAGATTTCTATACCCTATTACGTGTGTATGTTATTTCTTCTCTCAGCCATTTCTGGTGAGAATGAAGTCTCACTCATTTCCCCCTACCTTCCCCTGTTCCACTCCATTGTAAAATCTTTATCCTGACTCATGTAAAATATCTTAGGCCCTTCTTTCTCTTCCTCACAGTACTTTTCTTTATCACCCATTGACCCATCTTTCCATGTCATTATATTCAGCTCCTTCCTATGCCTTGTCTATATATGCCCTCTAACTGCTCTTATAAATGAGAAAATTCATATGAGTTATCAATACCTTCTTCCCATGCAGGAATACAAACAGTTCAATATCACTAAATTCCTCCTAATTAGTTCTTCTCATCCATTCCCTCTATGGTTTAGCTGAATCCTGTACTTGGAGATAAAACTTTCTGTTCAGCTCTGGTTGTTTCCATAGGAAAGTTTGAAAGTTCCCCATTTCATTGAAAATTCATCCTTTCCCTTGAAAGAGGATAGTTAGTTGATCCTCAATCATAAACCAAAATCTTTTGCCTCCCAGAATATCATATTCTAAGCCCTACAAGCCCATAATTTAGATGCTGACAAACAGTTGAATTGTTTGTTTCTGGCAGCTTTTAGTATTTTCTCTTTGACTTGGGAGTTTTGGAATTTGGCTATAATATTCCTGGAAATTTTTCCTTTGGGATCTCTTTCAGGAGGTGATTGGTGCATTATCTCAATTTCTATTTTACTCTCTGCTTCTAAATCTCAGGGCAATTTTGATGTATTATTGCTTCAAAAATGAAGTCTAGGCTCTTTTCCTGGTTGTGATTTTCAGGAATCCCAATATTTTTAAATTATCTCTTCTGGATCTGTTTTTAAGAACAGTTGTTTTTTAATGAGATATTTCATATTTTCTTCTAATTTCTTTTTTGGTATAGTTTTATTTCTTCCTGATTTCTCAAAAAACTATCAGCTTCCTTTAGTTCCATTCAGCATTTGAATGAATTATTTTCTTCTTTCAATTCTGCATTTGAAAGTTATATTTCTTTTCTTCTTTTTATCTCCTTTTCCACTTGGCCAATTCTGCTTTTTAAGGCATTCTTCTCTTCATTTGCCCTTGTTGTTGTTTTTGCCATTTGGTCAAAACTGGTTTTTATCATATTATTTTCTTCAGCATTTTTTGTATGTCTTTCACCAAGCTTCTGATTTGGTTTTCATGATTTATCTGCATTGCTCTCATTTCTCCTCCAAATTTTTCCTCTACATCCCTTAAGTGCTTTTCAAAATCTTTTTTGAACTTGTCCATAGTCTGAAGCCATTTTCTATTTCTCTTGGAGGTTTTGTATATAGAAGCTTCAACTTTGTCATCTTCTGAGTTTGTATTTTGGTCTTCCATGCAACCAAAGTAATTTTCTATGATCAGAATCTTTTTTCTTTCCTGTTGTTTGCTCATTTCCTCAGCCTCTGACTGATTTACCACACTTCGAAGGCTTTGAAAGATGTGGGGAACAATCCACAGGGACCTTAATTCCTCCAAATTCTTATGAGAGGTTCTGACTGCTCTCTTGCCTATGCTCTGGTATGTGGACAACCACAGGCCCTACTTTCTGCCCTGAAACTGTAAAGCGAGTCCCTGCTTAGTTATGGTAGTATGGGGGCCTAAACTGCAACCTGAATCTGAGTGTAGGCAAACAGCAGAGTCCTGCTCCAGGGAAAGCAGAGAGACCTCTGTAGTCTCCCCTGACCTTCTTACCATCTGTGGGCTGAGTGGAAGTGTTATGTGGCTTCACTGATTCCTGCTGCAGGTTCTCACCTCGGGGCTGCTCTGAGGCTGGCAATCCACTCTAGTGGACTTCTCTCATCATCTTTTTCAATTGTTCCAAGTGATCCCTGGTCCAAGAGGTCTGGAAACCGTGCCCTCTGTCATGGAACCAGGCACCTGGCCGGTTGGGCTGCAGTGTGGCTGTGCTACGCTGTGGCTGTGGCTCTTTCCAACCCCTGGTCCTGGTGAAATAGACCTTTCCTGTGGAACTTCTAAGTTGTGTTGGACTGAGAAATTGTGTCACTCAGTCTTTCTGTGGGTCCTGTCCCTCTAAATTTTGGCTAGAGTCATAATTGATGACTTTGGGAGGTTTTCTTTTTTGGGGGGAAACAAGTTTCCAGGAATTCTTGCCTTCACTCTGTCATCTACTTCTGACCTTTTTAAGAGGAATCTCACTTGCTAGGTCATGTGGTTCTGGTCCACCAGCTTCTTCCCCATATTACCCAACTCCTTCCTTTTCAGTAATTTGCTAAATTCTAATTTTGTAGTTGTGCATTACTTCATATCCCCACTTTTACCCCTTATATTCATTTTTATTTCCTTTAGGAGCACCATTTTATCTTACAATCTAAAGAATGGGCAGCCCCTTCTTTGAGTATCTTCACTTTATTCAGGAGTTAGATCTGCTTCTGATTAAAACTTAGATGAGAGTCATTCAGGTGCAGCAGAAAAACAAATATACATTCAATAAAAGTCACTGAACTATTTTTTATTATTTTTATTTTTTTCATCTATATGCACATGTATTTTTTAAGTTACAAAATTTCCTTCCACTCTCCCTTCCAAGCCCACTCCCCTCAGCAAAAACAGTCAGGTTAGCATTGTACATACATATTTTTGATAAACATTTACAGATTAGTCATTTTCAGTATTAGGAATTAGGATTAAGGGAAAGAGACACATAGGAGATAATTCTTATAACGTGTTCATCAGATACAGAAGAGTTTTTTGTTTGTTTTGTTTTGTTTTTCTTCCACTGGATTGGGTTATTGTTGTCCATAGCCTAGTTCTCTGAACTGCTGAAAGAAGCTGCTTCCATCAAGGTTGATCATCTCACAATATTGTTGTTAATATGTACAAGGTTTACTTGTTCTGCACCCTTCACTCAGCATTGGATCCTGTAAGTCATTCCATTATTCTCTAGAGTTCCATCATTTATGGTTTCTTATATAACAGTAATATTCCATATTATTCATGTACCATAACTTGTTTAGCTTTTCCCCAATTGATGGACGTCCCCTCAATTTCCAATTCTTTGCCACTACAAAAGTAACTGTTAGAATTGGAATTGCTAGATCAAAGGGAATGAACATTTTTTTTTTCTCTTTGGTCATAGTTTCAAAATGCTCTCCAGAATGGTTGAATCCACTGACAACTCCACTAGCAATGCATCCCAATCCTCCTACAAACTCTCCAAAATTGATCATTTCCCCTTTTTCTCAACCTGGTTAATCTGATAGGTGTGAGGTGATGCCTCGTTTTAATTTGCATTTCTCTATTCAATAATGATTTGGAGTATTTTTTTCATGATTATAAATAGCTTTAATTTCTTCATTTGAAAACTATTTATATCCTTTAAGTCACTGAACTATTTCCTCTGTTCTCCATAATGAATGCCATGTCTTTTTGAACCAATTGTGCATTTATATCCCAACTTTAATCACCTAGTTAAATTTATAGCCAATTATTACTCCTGATAATTTGACAATTCCACACAAATTAATTTGTTCTTAATAATTGCTCAACTATATTCATTCAAGTCTTTAAAAACCTTTTTCATCAATTTGCTCTTAATTTTTCATTATCTTTCCAAATACCTTTATCTTATCCTTCCAAAGTTTGTCTCTTTAGGTTCCTGTTGTGTGCCAGTCAGCTAACTTATCCTTTACTCATAACCTATGACTTGACTCAGTCCAGCTGTAGTCAAGTTTTCAGACAAAAGTTGAAGAGGCAGGAGATAAACATGGCAAGTTCTCTGTTCATTTAACCTAAAGCAAGTGCTTAAATACCCTTTTTTACTCCCACTCCTGTGGCATTCTCTAATTACTAGTCAAACAATGCTCTGGTGCTTTTGGACATCAGGTAGTAAGTTTACTTCCTCAGACTAATACTCTCACACAATGTTCCAGGAAGTGCCAAAACATAAGGAACAGATAAAAAGATCCAAAGAGCTGACCCAGGTAAGTAGGTCATTGGTGTCCATGGGCAAGAGGACCTTTAAGTCATTCTCAGTCATGTAATGACTTTCCTGTGACCCTCAACAGTCTCTTAAAGGTTCCACTATCCAACACTCTTTAATAGTCCATAATCTTCCTCAATCTTCCTTAATCCTCTTTGATTATCTTTGATTCCATTCTATTCCGGAATGCTTATATCAGTACCTAATATAAAAATTGTTCTATTTTCAATTTTATGAGATTTTTCTCAAGTTTCTACTGTTCAAACTTAACCTCTGACCTATTTCACTAGTCCAAACCCTTCCAAGTCATTGAATGATCTTCCTATTTGTTTCAAGTCATTTTCTTTTCTTTCTCTCCTTTTCCTACCAGTCTTTTCTTATAGAAACTGGGCATAGTATTAATATAATGTTTTCATCAGATACAGAAGAGTTTTTTTTGTCTGTTTTGGTTTGTTTTTCTTCCTCTGGATTGGGTTATTGCTGTCCATAGCCTAGTTCTCTGAACTGATGAAAGGAGCTGCTTCCATCAAGGTTGATCATCTCACAAGGTTGTTGTTAATATGTACAATATTTACTTCTTCTGCTCCCTTCACTCAGCATTGGATCCTGTAAGTCATCTAGTAAGGTTAACTTTTTTTTTTTGCAAGGCAATGGGGTTAAGTGGCTTGCCCAAGGCCACATGGCTAGGTAATTATTAAGTGTCTGAGACCGGATTTGAACCCATGTACTCCTGACTCCAAGGCTGGTGCTTTATCCACTGGGCCACCTAGCCACCCCTCCACTGTGCCACCTAGCTGCCTCAAGGGTAACTTAATATTCTTAGCTCCAAAGAAGATTCTTTCACTTTTGGATAACTGATTATTAGAATTTTTTTCCCTTTACATCAGGTTTTTGGCAATTTCTCTTAAAAATTTTCTCCTTGAATTTTGCTTCTGACCAACTTAACTAGTCTCTATCCTTCCAAATCAGGGGTGGGGAACCTATCTTCTTCCAAGGTTTATATGGATATTTATAACATTATTCTCTAGCTATATTTGGTTAAAAATTTAATTAATTCACTCCTAAACCAAACCTAGATTTATTTAATTTTGAGTCCCCCTTGTAGTTGCCTTGGCAATACCAGATCAATATGACCCCTTGGCCCGAGGTTTCCACCCCTGTTCCAAATCAACTACATGATTTCATTCAGGTCAAATCCTTCTCATCTTTTATAACTTCTTTCACAGGATAGAGAAAGAGAAACAGGGACAGAGACAGAAACAGAGGAAAACTATCAAAGAATTTGGTAATAGATTTTGTGGAAATGGAGAAATGTGGTAAGCTTGTGGGAGAAATCAGAATTATATTTTTGAAGCAAAACAAATCACAGCGACTGTCAAAGTGCTAACTTTTTTTAAAAGGAGAAAGGAAGTAAATTAATACAAGATAATGGAAGAAACTACAAATGTAAAAATTATAAGTTTAAATGTAAATTTACTTAGTTCCCCAATAAAGCAAATAATTGCAGAACAAATTAAGAAAAAAATTCAATAAATTTCTGCTTACCAGAAAAAAATAATAAAATTTTGTTTTCAAATATCTAAGTGATTCTTTAATCCTCTTTTTTTTTGTCTTCCCAATGATAAGGGTGACAATGTCTCCATTCTTGTCCATTCTTTGTGACTGCTATCCATGTCCTTCAAAAAGTTTGCTTCAAGATGCCTTATAGTAATGGTAGACCTTATTTTGTTTTCTAGTGACACAAGAAGAATATAGCTGGAATCATTATGACTCTCCACTAATCATCCCTTGATCTTGTCATGTAGCTAACATAGTCTTTCTATCACATTCCCTAAACACATATTAAATTCTAACTTTTCTTTGCAGTTTCCATTGGCTATATGTTACAATATTTCTATGTCCATCATGTATTTCTCCACTGAGTTCTGTGTTCTTTTTCATTCTTTGAATAGTGTCCTATTCCATGTCTTATAGTCATACAGAAATACTAGAAGAAGGTTTATATTTCAAAGTGGGGTGGGGAAAGTAAGGAGACTTTATTTTTGAAGAAATTTAACATCTTTACAATTTCCTGAATACAACCTAACCACTATCTTTCTTTGTTTATTTCTTTTTTCTATACATATTAATGAATACATTCTAAACTTTAGCCGTCATGTGATAATCTAGGAAAAAAGACATTTTTTTATCCATTTGTTCTTTCCCATGTGGTTGGAAAGATCAAAATCTTTTGAGAAATAGGAGACTTATGCAGAATGAAAATGAGAGTATAGAAAATCCCTTCCCCCAATTTTCCAAGAAAAAAATTAAGCTTCATACAGTAGAAGTGACTTGACTCAAATCACAAAGCTAATTAGTGACTGGATTATGCCCCCTATTATCCTTTTCTTATTTGCTTCCCAATTCAGGGAGCTGCCTTTCCACCCGAGTGACATTAGGCATGTTATTTAATCTCTCTACAACTCAATATCCTCATCTATCCAATGGAAAAGTTGGACTAAATGAACTCTGATGTCTGTTCCAACTCTAAATTTGTGATATTTGATCTACTCTCTTACAATTCTCTGACTCTGAGGTTTAGAAGATAATTTCAAGAGATTACCTAACATATTTTTCTTTCATCTACTAGGTTAAAACTATGCTCCTGTTCTTCAAAACCAATAGCATCTTAAAAATGGTTGGGATCTTGAGATAATTCAATTTCATTTCATGGATAAGAACAAAGGTAAAATGCTTATAGTCATACAGGCTAGGATGAAGTATTTAGTAAAACATGAGTATCTTCAATTGAGACTAAAAGGAAGAGGAAATATAAGACCTTGAATGAATATACATGTCTCAGTGTATTTTTTTTAAGAAGGAGTAGAAGTATATCTTCAGGGATTAAAAAGTCTATTCCCTCTAGAACTTCAAAAACTATGGTGAAGGTAAAAAGGTCTTTGGGGGACAGGAAAAAAGTCAAAAACTACTATTTTATTCCATTCAAAAGAGATAAAAACAAATTATTTACCTCTTTGTTGGGGGGGGGATGGTGTTGAATGTAATAATTGGAAGGAAAATTCAGCCATCATTTGATCTAGAAACTATTTTTAAAAAGAATAAACTGAAACTCAGAGGAGACAAAAGTCACAACTGTGAATTAGGAGCAGAGTCTTTTTACGTGTTACATAGGCCTATTTCTACTGTAACACAAATATACCAGACAAGCCTTCAGTTTCTAAAAGCCCTGATTCCCTAAGATTACATTTCTAAGGAACTAGATTACTAAATTGATCTACAGATAAGAGACTTAAAAGTCTTCTTAATCACCCTCAAAGTAGAGCCTTGGAGCAAAAGTATGTACAAGTGTATCTAAACCAAAACCCCAGTAGAGATTTTTATATTTCTCTCTATCCACAGCATGAACAAGACAGGGTGTAAAATGGATGGGGGAAGGAATGTGTGTGAACCCTGCTCTCACTTCCAAAACTCCTTTATGTTTATTTTTATTTTTCTCTATTCCATATGTAGTTCCATTCCAAAATCATCACCAACATGGAGTAAATGTGTATTAGCTTAAGGGTGCTAATATACAAGAAGTCCAAAGCAATTGATCCTATCATTGCAACTTGCCTCAGGATTCTTCACTAAACTATAATACCACATTGAACATTTGTCCCCAGCTTACCACACTGAATCCTATTGCTATAGTAGCCCTTGTGAGTCCTTTTTCCTACAAACCCCAGCAAGGATGATGGCTAGACTCTTTGGGGAACTTGCCTGTAATGTCTTCTAACATGACTCTATCAGAGATTAAACTGTCCTCCAAACTACACTCCATTCCTGAATTTGCCCAGGATGTTAGGATTTTAATTTTAATTTTTGTTTCTCATTTTCTCTGATTTCTCATCACTATTTTCCAAAGAAATTTACATGATAACCTTATTGTGTATTTAAAAGAAAAAACAAACTATATATAATAGATCTTCAGTTTCATATACAATCATTTTTTTATTATACTGTTATGGAAATAATTGTTTTATTCCATAAATTTAAACTATTTTTTAAAAAGAAAGAAACAAAGCCATGATATGGAAAAGATCATCAGAAGATAAAAAAAAATCACAAATGAGCAAAATAGGATGTGATGCATAGGAGACCTATGCCTGAGTCAGAACCCTCTATTAGGTAAGAGAAAAGGCAGGCTAGTTTTCCTACAACTTTCAAACAAACAAACAAAGAAAACTACCTCTTAATCTTTGTCTTCATACTTTGAAGGAAAAAAAGTAAATAAATTGGCATTTTCTCTGATTCCCTTTCCCAGACACTCAGCTGAATGAACTTGCATATGTGTGTACATGTGCATAAACACAAATGCATACAAACACACACACACACATATGCAAGTACTCACTAACAAACACCTAACAAAAATATTTGTTGGACTTCCATACCAGTTTAAAAATAGTGGAAACTACTACTGAAGGAAATTAGTGAAAAAGTCCTCTTTTTAAATTCTGTTTTATTTTTTAATGCACACAAAGGTAATTTTCAGCATTCGTTTTTGTAAGCTTTTAAGTTTCACAATTTTCTATCTCCCTCCCTTCTCTTTCCCCATGACAACAAGTAATCTGATGAAAATCATACTTGTCCAATCATGTTTAACATATTTCCATATTAGTCATGTCATGAAAGAAGAATCAGAATTAAAGAGTAAAAAAATGAGAAAAAGAAAAAAGACCTAAAACAAGTTTTTAAAAGTAAAAATTGTATGCTTTGGTCTACATCGTTCACTGAACTGCTGAAAGGGGATAAGTCCATCATAGTTGATCATCACTCAGTGCTATTGTTAACACATATACTTTTGTTGTTAATATGTACAAAGTTCTCCTGTTTCTGTTAACTTCATTCAGCATCAGTTCATGCAAGTCTTTTCAGGGAAATAATCTTCTTTGTTAAGACCTGCGATTGATTCCTAAGCCAGTGATTTCATTGATCTCAGAAACCCTAAGATTAGGGGAAATTTCCTTTTTCACTGCAATTTAGTACCTTCTTTATAACTTGGAGTCTTCAAAAATTATCTGGGTCACTATGAGGCTAAGTGGTTAATGTAAGTCATGGCGTTATCAGGTTTCAGAAGCAAGTCTTGAACTCAAATCTTTCTGGCTCCAAAAGTGGCTCTCTACTCATTATGCCTATTTCTCTTAGATATGCTCTTTCTTCTCTTACATTTTGTCATTTGTAATATAGAGATATTCAGCAAGACAATAATAAAGAACCTAACAAATCAATAATCTGGTTCAAAGCACTATTCCTAGAACAGTGTATGGTGTTTAATAAATATTAATAGAGTGATTGGTTTGGAACTTGGATTTCAATTGTAAGTTCAGGAATTCAAACTACATATAGCATTTCCATAAGCCTGTTTCCCACATCTGGAAATTAAAGGAATTTGAAGGTTTCTAAAATCTTCTAGCTCTAAATTTTTAATCCTAACATACAGTAATATATACATTTTTAAAATAGGGAGGTTTAGTCTAAGGATTCAGAGATCTCCTGTGAACTTCATCTTCTTTTCCAAATTCTGTGCCTTGAACTCTTTTAAAAGTACTTTTGAGCTCCTGGAAGAATGACTACTCTGGTAATTAGATCATCATGGATGCATGCTTTCATTGGTTTGAGTAATTCTTCAACTGATGCAGACCACATCTCCACGACATAGTAGTTCTTCATGAATTGGGATTGAACAAAATATAACCTTGACTAATCTCTTGATAAGGATTTTTCTCTACACTTTTTTATAATGGTTTTTGATTGACAAATACACCATTCATTTCTAGACTTCTGTGTGAAGCACTGTAGCTTTTTAATATCAATAGTGCTTGATTTCTAAATTTTGAGAACCCAGGATTATTTCTGTAACAAGTTGAAGCATCAGGGAAAGGTAATATTGGAATGGTACATTTTTATTAATAAATTAAGGAAATGTATATCACATGCTCAGTTTTTAAGATGTCATTACCACCAAGTAAGAATTGTTTAAATCCTTCTCTTTACATGGATACAATGTAACCAGCAGGGATGAATGAATATGAGAATATAAATTTTAAAATTCAATGTTTTAAGCTGTCTCTTCCTCAACATAGTCAAAAAACATGTTTGCTTTTTTCAGTGTTGCAGACTATATTGGGAAAATATAGACTATTTCTCATGACATGAAGAAACATTTTCAGGTAGATTGTCTTTGGAGAACTTAAAGTGTAGATCAATTTCTTTGCTCAGAATAAACCCCTAAGGAGAGAGAATAGAGGAAATCATTACCTGCAATGGCAGAGGGAGAAATTCTCTCCCCTGGGAATTTTTGATACCAATAAATTCTAGGCCTTATTGACCAGTTGTTGCTTTTAACAAAGAAGACCTCCCCTTCTCCTGCCAACTCCAAGCCACATTCTTAGTGTTTGCTCTAGTGCATTTAAGTTGGTAGGGAATTAAAACAAAGATTTGACCTAGAGTGTATGTGTGTATGTGTTAAATGCTTTACAATCAACTTACCAAAAGAAGTATATTTAATATATAAATTTACCGAATCATTTTCATTTTCTACATTTCTCTCTTAAGTATAGAAATAAAAAAAAAACAATAAATCAAATCTTTTAGGGGTACTTTTCTTAAGTACCTGTAATTTCACAATAAGATTTCACAAGCTATTTTTAAACTAACTTTATCCAGTATATTCATGAGACAGAGTTAACCAAAATATTCAAAGCAGTATGCTTCATATTAGTAAAGCATTGGCAGCAAGTAGGTGCTCAGTGGGAATGGCAAAAGAATTTAAGATGTAGGAACATGTACCTGCCAAGGTAGACTCAGAAACCCTATGAACACAACTATAAAACACTTTTGACACAAATAAAATCAGATTTAAATAACAGGGCAAATATCAACTGTTTGTGGGTAGGTTGAGCTAATATAATAAATATGACAATTCTACCTAAATTAAAGTATTTATTTAGTGCCTTACCAACCAAACTTCCACAAATTGCTTTAACGAGCTAGAAAAAACTGAAACTAATTTCATATGGAGAAACAAAAATTCAAGAATATTAAGAGATTTAATGAAAAAAGAGCAAAAGAAGGTGGCTTAGCCTTTCCAGATCCAAAATTATATTATAAAGAATCAATCATAGGGACGGCTAGCTAGTGCAGTGGATAGAGCACTGGCCCTGGAGTCAGGAGTACCTGAGTTCAAATCCGGCCTCAGAAACTTAATAATTACCAGCTGTTTGGCCTTGGGCAAGCTACTTAATCCCATTGCCTTGCAAAAAAAACTAAAAAAAAAATCAAACATGAAAACTGTCTGGTACTGGCTAAGAAAGCATCAGTGGAATAGACTAGGTGCAAACGAGATAGCAGGAAATGATTATAGTAATCTGCTGTTTGATAAACCAAAAGAGCTCAGTTTCTGGAATAGGAAGTCACTCTTTGATGAAATCAATTGGGAAAATGGGAAGTTAGTATGGCAGAAACTTGGATTAGACCAACATTTCACACCCTCTTCCAACATAAGATCAAATTGCATGCAGGATTTAGAGATAAAAGACAATATTATAAGCATTCTAGTAGAATAAGGAATAGTTTACCTGTCAATTCTATGGAAAGGGAAGCAGTTGATGACCAAGGAAGAAATGGAGAACAACATTAAAACCTCACTGGATAATATTGATTACATTAAATTAAATTTTGCATAAACAAATCTGCTGTAATCAATATCAAAAGTAAAGTAAATTGGGAAACAATTTGCACAACTAGTGTTTCTGACAAAGAACTCATTTCTAAAATGTTTAGAAAACTGATTGCAATTTATAAAAACAAAAAATAAGACATTCCACAATTTATAAGTGGTCAAAGTATTTGCAAAGTCAATTTGTAGATGAGGAAATCAAAGCTATCCATAGTCATATGAAAAATTAATCTAAATCATTACTGGTTAAGAGAAATGCAAATTAAAGCATCTCTGAGGTACCACCTCACACTTCTCAGATTGCCAACACAACCAGAAAGAACAATCATCAATGTTGGAAGGGATGTGGGAAATCTGGGACATTAATGCATTGTTGGTAGAGCTGTGAATTGATCCAACCTTTCTAGAGATTAATTTGTAATTATGCCCAAAGGGCAATAAATATGTGTGTACCCTTTGTTCCAGCAATACCTCTACTGGTCTATACCCTGAAGAGATCATGCAAAAGTGTAAAAGAATTAATTGTACAAAAATATTCACAGCAGCTCTGTTTATAATGGCAGAGAACTGGAAATTGAGGGGATATCCATCAATTGGGGAATGGCTAAACAAACTGTGGTATATGTGTGTTATGGAAAACTATTGTTCTATTAGAAACCAGGAAGGATGGGATTTCAGAGAAGCCTGGAAAGAATTGCTTGAAATGATGCTGAGCGAGATGAGCAGAATAAGAAGAACCTTATATACCTAACAACAACATGGGGGTAATGATCAACCTTAATGGACTTGCTCATTAAATCAGTACAATAATCAGGGACACTTTAGGGTATCTTCAATGAAGAATTATCTGTATCCAGAGAAAGAACTGTGGAGTTTAAAGAAAGACCAAAGACAATTGCATTCAATTTTTTAAGAAAAAGGTTGTCTTATATACTATATAATTTTTCTATCTCTAATATTTTATTTTGTCCCTCAAGGATATATTTTTCTCTCAATGCATATCATGGAAATAATACAAAGATTATCAGATTGCCTTCTGTGGGGGAGGAAGGGTAGGGAAGGAGGGTGGGGAAAAAAGTGTAAAATTCAAAACCTTAGCAAAAATTGATAGGTAGAAACTACTATTGTATATAATTGGAAAACAAATAAAATATTTCTATAATTTAAAAAAAGATATATGGACATGATGAAAAATTTACTGTACTATAGGAAATACTAATATGAAGCATCTGGAGAAGCATGGAAAGATTTCTATGAACTGATACACAACTAGAAATAATATCAAAAAATCAAGCAAACATAGTTACTACAACAACATAAAAAAGTCAAGAACATTGTCCTGAATACTATGTAATTATGATGAAGAAATTTGTCTCTGTAGAAGAGTTGAGAAAATATATCTTCTTTTATCTATGCTAAAGAGAGAATTGAGTTTTGGAAGATTGCATATACATCAAGCTTAAGTTTTTGCTTGTCTGTTGGATTTTACTGTGGTTTCTTTTTTTTTTATTTCCCTCACTTTTTAGTATTTGTTATGAGAGATGACTTCCTTGACAATAATGGAAGGGGACCATATTTGGAAATGAAAGTGATTTTTAAAAGAATGTTTTTATTTTTCTCAATTACATGTAAAAACAATTTTAATATTCATTTAAAAATAATTTGGGGGGGGGGGAGCTAGGTAGTGCAGTGGATAGAGCACTGGCTCTGGAGTCAGGGAGTTCAAATCCAGCCTCAGACACTTAATAATTGCCTAGCTGCATGACTCTGGGACTTATCCCATTGCCTTGAAAAATTAATAATAATAATAATAATAATAATAAAATAAAAAAAATTAATAATAATAATAATAACAACAACAACAACTTTTAATTTGGAGTTCTAAATTCCTTCTCTCCCTTTTTCCCCTCTTTGAGAGGGCAAGCATTTTGAAATTGATTACTTATATACAACCATGCAAAACATATTTCTATATTAATCATGTTGTGAAAGACAACACAGATACAAAAAAAATTAAGAAAAGTTAAAATTTAAAAAAATATTCTTAATCTGCATTCAGACTCCATTAGTTACAATGAATGTGATTTCAAAAAAAGCTACAATAAGACTATTGTTTAAGAGAAAAGGAATACTCAGAATTTACACAACAGAAGGTATGGACAGTTGAGTTGTAATATGCTCTAGGAGAGACAACACCTATGCTTATGAAATCACATGTCCTTAACTCTCATTGAGTTTTCAATCTGAACTTCTGAAATTCTCAACCTTCCCCATAAAGTATGAGCTCATAGAGTGTATCACCCACCACATACTTCCTCATTCTATTTAGTTATATTTGAACTTCCCTTAGCAGAAGAGCAAGATCTTACACAATGAAAGTAAAATTAAAAAAAAAATTATTTGCCAAAGGAACACAATTTTTAGATACATGAATAATTAATACAAAACAGTCTTTTGGTGGGGGGGAACACAAGGGTATCTGAAAGAAAAGGCTACTAGAAAGAAGAGACTGAGAAAAACTTAAAGACAAGTTGTTTGGGAGTTCTTTTCCATCTTCTCCATCACTAATATTTTAGGAGTAAGTATGACCCTCAAAAAAGCTGGATTCAAAACTGGACTCTATCACTGTTAGAAACCCAGTCTTGTTAAAAGATTGATGGATAATTTGCAAAAGGGGAGAGGAAAGTTGTTGATAAATGTTTTAGCCCTCTAACTATCAAATGAATGAAATGGACTTTGTCTATTTTATCAAGAGAGAAGTTAAAAAATATTCCAAGCAAGGGCAAGATGATTCAGACCTTAATTCCTGTGAAGCCTTCAACAAGTCAGCTTACCTTGGATAGCTTTCTTTATCTTATGTCTATCCAGGGAGATATTCAGACTAGTTGATATCTCAAATCTCTAAATTCTAAATCATTGATTAAAAACAAAACACACAAATTCAGATAGAAAGGTACTGCAGATAACCTGGTGCTGCTAAATAGTGCAGTGGATGGAGCATCAGGTCTACAGTAAGGAAGATTAGTCTTTCTGAGTTCAAATCCAGCCTATTAGCTATCTGTGTAGTCCTGAGCAAGTCACTTATTTCTATCATAGTTTCTTCATCTGTAAAATGAACTGGAGAAGGAAATGGCAACCCAATCCAATTTCTTTGCCAAATAAAGAATCTCAAATGGAGTCAAGAAGAGTTGACATGACTAAAATGACTGAACAAAAGTAATACAGATCAACTAGATCAATATTCTCTTATAAATGGTAATATTGAGTCCCACAAAGTCGAAAGTGACATGTTCATAGTCATAGAATTAGGTAGTGGTAAAACAAGGATATAAAATCCAGGGAGATAACTTCTATTTTAGTATCATTTCCATCATTGGAATAAAAATATTTGGGGTAAAAGCATTTTGCAAAAGGCAACATTTACCTAGGAACATAATTCCTTGTGTACCTGCTAGAAAGTCAAATACAATGTTTTTGTCATACCTTATGCCCTAGGCAAAGCATTTGAGGTCCCCCATCCTTGACTCAAATAAGAAGCAGATTTGAGTCAATCAAAGAACCATTAGCAACAAAAGTGATTTTGAATACCTACTATAAACTTTTGAATTTCCCTTTGTGTCTATAGTGAGACAGATGCAAAGACAGGATTTTTAGCTGCATTTTTGCTTTGTTTGTAAGTTGAAGGTCATATGCAGAAAGTTCAAACCAATTTTTCTAGTTGTCTAAAGGCTGACTTGAGGGAAAGGGGATATTTTCACAATTCAGTCAATGATTTGCATATAACCTTAGGGCCTCTTTATGCTACATTGTATAATTGAAATCTTTGTGGAAATACTAGAGGATATAAAACTTTGTTTACTTACAGAGTTCACTAAGTACAAAAGAACCTTCTTGAGTAAGTGAGACTATTGCATTTTTACTGTCAGAATTCTGCTTATATAAATAAGACTAAGATAAAAGAAATCTTTAGAAATCTTAAGCAGGGTTGCAACAGTCTTTAGGAGAGCAAATATTAGGTCTAGTAAAAATGTATTTAAAATTTGAATTTCAACATCCAGGATTTTCACATCTCTAGAGAATTTGCACTGAAAAACAATGTGGTTATGAATATAATGTCCCTTTAAGCTCTCTGTGTCTCTGGGGAAACTAGGTAGTTGTTAGGGGTTCTGAATTCTGACCCTAGTCTCTGATCTTAAAAAAATGTGTTTTTTTAAATAAATGTTATTTCAATGAAATTAGTTTCTTTGTAATATGTTTCATTTTATATAATGTGTATATATATGTATGTATGTATATATATATATATATATATATATATATGCATGTATACCTATATATATTTAAATTATTCTGAGATGTGCTCCCTAAGCTTTACCAGTTTGCAAAAGAGGATTTTAATAATAGTACTTCTTACTGGGACATTTGTGTTGGCACTGAAATAAAGATCATGCAATTAAATGGGGAAAAATACATTTAAATGCCACCTTAAGATTTATGAAGAGCTTTACAAATATTTTCTCAATTGAAACTCACAGTAACTCTGCAAAGTAGTTACTGTCATTATCCCCTACTAACAAATAAGGAAACTGAGGTTGAGAAAGGTAAAGGGACTTGACCAAGAACACACAGCTATTACATGTCTAAATATGTTTTTGAACTCAGGTCTTCCTGATTGCAAATCCTGGACTCTACTCACAAAGACAAGACAAAAAAAAATGGGTTAGATGATTTTAAGGTCCCTTTTATTTATTTTTTATTTTATTTTATTTTTTTTGTAAGGCAAACGGGGTTAAGTGGCTTGCCCTGGGCCACATAGCTAGGTAATTTATTAAGTGTCTGAGACCGGATTTGAACCCAGGTACTCCTGACTCCAGGGCCAGTGCTTTATCCACTATGCCACCTAGACGCCCCTTGGTCCCTTTCATTTTTAAAAAGCTCAGATATGGGGTGGAGCCAAGATGATGACAGAAGAGACTCTCCTAGGTGTTTTCTCCATAATATTTCAAAAATCTTAAAATTAAGATTCTAACTAAATTTTGGAGAGACAGAACCCACAGAGGGATCCAGTGAGGCAATTCTCCAGACCAAGGTAACCTGGAAAATACCGTAAAGGCTTCATTCCACAGGAGTAGGTGGTGGCCCACCAGAGTGAAGGAACTTCAGCCTCCAGGAGGCAGCCCCAGGGCTCCTGGGAGCTGTAGCTCCCAGCAGTGGAGGCAGTTTCCTGACCTACACCTTGGGGAGCACTGGACATAACTTGGAAGATCAGTGGTGGGACCTCTGCCAGAGCCAGCTCATGAAACCCAGCCGTCAGGGCACTCAGTGAGCAGTGTGGCTGGGGCAGCCCAGATCCAGGAAAGGGAAGCAGGAGGAGCTGGTAAGCAGGAGCCCCCAGGCAACTCAGCCTTGAGTGCTCAGTTTACCAAAGGGAGGGGAGTAGAGAGAGAGAGTTTGAGATTTGTCCTCTGTACCTGGAACAAGACTCAGGGGCTCTGACCAAATTCATATCCCAATCACAGTCTAGGTCCACCATAGAACAGCAGGGGCCCCCCACCTCAACCCCATTGCAGAAGGGTGCATTTGTGGTCATTACAGACCACAAGGGAAAAACAGAGATTCACACTGAGATCCTTGTGGGAGGGTGTTCCAATACTACTCAAAAGCTCAGGAAGCACCCCAGAACAAGGCACAGGCTGGGGAAATACATAAACAGAGGAGAAAAAGGAACACCATTGAGGAAATACATTGTCTATGATCCCAAAGAAGGATCTAAATACTCATTCTGAAGATGAGGAAGTACAAGCTTCTGTATCTCAACACCCCAAGAAAAATGGAAATTGTGCTCATGCTATGACGGAGATCAAAAAATATTTTGAAAATCAAGTGGGGGGGGGCAGAGCCAAGGTGGCCACAAGAAAATATCATGTCTTAGGCGCTCTCTCATAAAACTAATAAGCTAAGGACTCTAACTAAATTTTCCAGAGACAGAACCTACAGAGGGATGCAGGGAGGCAGTGCTCCTACTCAAGGTAACCTGGAAAAGAGCAGAAAGGCTCTGCTCCCCGGGGATAGAGGGGTGGCCAGCCAGAGGGGTGGCCCGCCAGAGTGAAAGAACTTCAGCCTATCAGAGGCAGCATCAGGGCGGGGGGGGGGGAGTTTCCTGATCTACACCCCAGGGAGCACCTGGCACAAATTGGGGGAACAGCAGGGGGACCTCTGCCAGAGTGAGCACTTGAAGCCCAGCCCTCAGGGCACATAGCTAGCAGTGTGGCCCAGATCCAGGAACAGAAGCAGGCAGAGCCTGTAAGCAGGAGCCCCAGGGCATGAGCCCATTGAACTTGGGGAGGGGAGTGAATAGAGACTGCAGAGCTCTGTCCTCTGCCCCTGGAACAGGACTCTGGGGCTCTGAACACATTCAGATCCTGATCGCAATCTAGGCCCTCCCCAATAGAACAGCAGGGGCCCCCTCCACCTCAGCAGAGGGGGACACATATGGTCATTCACAGACCAGGAGGGAGGACAGAGGCTCACATACTGAGACACTTGTGGGAGTGTCCCAAAAGCTCAGGAAGCACCCCCTAAACAGGCTAAGGCTGGGAAAACAAGCAAGCAGAGAAAAAAGAGGAACACCATTAAGAAATATTTTGCAGATGAGCCCAAGAAGGATCAAAATACTCAGTCTGAAGATGAGGAAGCACAAGTTCCTGCATCTAAAGATTCCAAGAAAAACAGAAATTGGGTTCAGGCTATGACAGAGCTCAAAAAAGACTGAAAATCAAATGAGGGAGTTAGAAGAAAAACTGGGAAAAGAAATGAGAGAGATGCAGGAAAAACATGAAAATGAAGTCAGCAGCCTAGTCAAGGAAATCCAAAAAAATGCTGAAGAAAATAGCATGCTAAAAACCAGCTTAGGTCAAATGGATAAAACAGTTCAAAAAGTTATGGAGGAGAAGAATGCTTTAAAAAGCAAAATTGCCCAGATGGAGAAAGAAATGAGAAAACTCTCTGAGGAGAACAAATCCTTCAGACAAAGAATAGAATTCAGGGAGATTGATGAATTTACCAGAAATCAGGAATCAATACTTCAAAACCAAAAAAATGAAAAATTAAAAGAAAATGTGAAATATCTCATTGAAAAAACAACTGATATGGAAAACAGACTTAGGAAAGATAATTTAAAAATTATTGGAATACCTGAAAGTCATGATCAGGAAAAGAGCCTTGACATCATTTTCAAAGAATTACTACAGGAAAATTGCCCTGATATTCTAGAAGCAGAGGGCAAAAATAGAAATGGAGAGAATCCACCGATTTCCCATGGAAAGAGATCCAAGAAAACAACCCCCAAGAATATTATAACCAAGTTCCAGAACTCCCAAGTCAAAGAGAAAATATTACAAGCATCCAGAAGGACATAATTCAAATATTGTGGAGATGTAATCAGGATCACACCAGACTTAGCAGCAGCTACATTAAGGGCTTGGAATATAATTTTCCAGAAGGCAAAAGAGCTTGGAATGCAACCAAAAGCTACCCAGCAAAACTGAACATCCTCTTTCAGGGGAAAAGATGGACTTTCAATGAACCAGGGGAGTTTCAAATGTTCCTCTTGAAACAACCAGAACTGAACAGAAAGTTTGATCTTCAAATACAAGACGCAGGTGAAGCATAGAGCGTGGAGGAGGGGAAAATATGAGGGACTTGATGATTAGCTGCATGTATTCCTGCATAAAAAAATGATGCTGATAATACTCATATAAAACTTCTCATTTAATAGAGCATATAGAAGGAGTTTTTATAGATGAAGCACAGGAGAGACCTGAATTTGAAGATAATATATTGTAAAAATGGAGTCAATGGCAAAAAGGGTAATGTAATGGGAGTAAGAGAAAGGAGAGGTGGAATAGTCTAATAGTCATATAATAAGATTATTTTATTGCAATGAGCTATTGCAATGATAGTGAAAGGGGTAGGTGAGGGGGGGGGAATGAGGGACCCTTCACTCTCATCAGAGGTGGCTAGGAGAGGAAGCAACTTATATACTCAATGGGGTATAGACATCTACAGTAAAAAAGAGAGAAGGGGGACAGGGGGAAGGGGGGATGTAAGTGATGGAGAAGAGGGTGCACCATGGGGGAGAGTGGTCAGATACAACACATTTTCTTTTTTTTTACTTCTTGCAAGGGCCTGGGACTGGATGGCCTGTCTGGGACCACAGGGCTGGGTTATTTCTGGGACTTAGGGGTGGTATGTAGGCTTGGGGCCTCTTGGCCCCAGGGCCAGTGATCACTCTGCTGGGCTACTCAGCTACCCTACAGCACATTTAAGAAGAGGGACAGAGTGAAGGGAGAGAGAAAATATAGTATATGGTAATGGGGAGGTATGAATGGAGGGAGTTGCAATAAGCAATGGCAAAGGTGGAAAAATATGGAAGTAACTTTTGTGATGGACTAATAAAGAATGTGATCTACTTGCGATAGAGCTGGTGGTGTTGGAACACAGACTGAAGCACATCTTTAAAATTATTTTTATTTTTATTTTTTCTCTTTCCTTAACTTTATTTTTCATGAAGGTCTATATTTTTTGGGGGGTATTATGTTTACTCTGAAACAAGAATATTTTAGTAATGTATAAAAAAACCTCATTTGTACAAAAGTAAAAAAATAAATATTTTTTTAAAAAGTTCAGATACAATGTTTCATTAAAGTCTTATTTTACTAATAGCTATTAATCCCTTCCATAATACAAAGCTAACTTTATATATTACATCACACTGCCTCTCTCAAAAAAAAGGACAAGCAAGATTTATAATTAATAGAGTAACCTTTTGAGAAATTCATGGCTTAAAAATGGCATATTCCATACTGTCATTATGTAATAATGTGTTATAAAGAGCACTAACTAGCTCCTCTGGAGTGAGGACTTGCTGAGCCCTTTCCAGAGCTGCTCATTCACCTTTGGTGTCTATCTGCCACCCAACTCCCACCTGGGCATGCTATATTGCCACTCTCAGATAAAATTGTCTCTGCAAATGGGCTAAACCAGGTTGAAGGGTACCAAGAAGCTTCAAATCCTTGAATGAATTTGGGCATGTTTACCCCAAGAATATGAAGACCTCTTCCAGTGGCATTTGTTCCAATGGCTATGAAAGTAACTGAAGCAAGCAATGTGGCGCTTGGTTAGATTTCAAAGATGCCAAGGTAATGAATGCACTGAATCCAGAACTATTTCTAGATGCCCTAACTTTTGTCTTGCTACTAAACTTCTTTGATTCTGGAAGAGAAAGTGAAGTGAAAAAGTGAGACTGTTGACTTCTTGAATCACTGCCTCACTTAAATCCAATTTATGTGCAGGTAAAGTCATAACTTCATATTATTGGTCCTCTTAAAAACTAAGGGAAAAACAAAAGCAATATATTATTATTAATTATTATTATTATTATGTTTGTTGAAATATTTTTATTTATTTTTATGTATGGTTCACATCAATAATCTCATTTTCTCTTTATAGATTTTTAAAAAGTATTGTTATGAATTAAATATACTTTTCTTGATATTGTGAAAACATGAAAAATACTTGATTATAAATTTCTTTTTTTATGGTTTTTTCAAGGCAGTGCAAGAAGTCATACAGCTAAGTAAGAATTAAGTGTCTGAGGCAGAATTTGAACTCAGGTTCTGCTGACTCCAGGGTTGGTGTTCTATCCACTACGCCACCTAGCTGCCTCAATTATTACAGTTTTTTAATTCTCTGACTTATAGGAGATTTAGGGCAATCACTATCTTTCACAAATTCTTCTGCTGACAACAGTTCCCCCTTGTAAACATGGAATTTACAAGATTTAGGAACAATTTTATTTGAAATTTTTTTTTGTAAAGTCACAGCAAAACTTTTTGATGTTAACACAAATGTGAATGATCTTGACCAAAAGATCTCTCTCTCTCTCTCTCTCTCTCTCTCCACACACACACACACACACACACACACACACACACACACACACACAAATACACAAACATACACACACATTGACAGCTATTTAAATTCTGCAATTACAGTCATCAGTCAACAGGCATATCCACTTTCCAAAGCCTCCCATATTTTGTACCATTGTACTTCCCTCACTGCCTAAGCCAACCCCCAGTCTTACTTTGCTTTTAGCATGTCTTAAGAGATACTCAATGATTACAGATTAAGATAAACAGTTCAATGAAGTCAGTGATGTCAGTGATGAGAAGAAGCATCCCATATGCATCCCAAATTTTAAGAACACTTTTTTCAGCAAACAACTGAAAACAATATGGATAGAAAACCATTATATGGAGGATGGCTAATCATATTGTGACACATGAATAAAATGAAATATTTTTGTACTATAAAGAAACAGCAATATGAAGAATACAGAAGAGAAGCATAGAAAGGCTGAATCTAGTAATATAACTGGAAAGAAGAAAAAACTCAAATGAAGCTGAACAATATAAAGATAGTGATTGAGTTGATCCCTTCAAATGGCTGAGGAAACACTTCTACCTTTTTTGTTTGCAGAGGTAGGGAATTCTGATATGTAATGTCTGCCCTATAGACAGACAGTTCTATGTATAAATGCATGGTGCCTACAGGTAGATGCACATCTTTTGTTGTTATTGAATGATGTGTGATTTGCATATATATATATGCATATATCAGATTATATATTTGCAATTATATTTATTTAGTTTTACATCAATAATTTACAATGTTATTAAATTTCTAACCTAGTGCAATAAAACTACTAGTTTGTTGTTTTTACTTCTTCTTCTTCTTCTTCTTCTTCTTCTTCTTCTTCTTCTTCTTCTTCTTCCTATGTGTTTTACCCACGTATCCTGCTATTCTGAGTCTACCACTTTTATAGATTTTATAGACTTGAATATTTGTTCCCTCTAAGGTTGTGATTCTCCATTTTCCTACTTTCCCTTTTAAAAGAGCTCATAAATTTGTTTATTGTAGTTATAGCTTTCCTACTCTGTTTTCTAAATTGTAGCCAGTTCATTGCAAATGTCTTTTAGTATAATACATTCATAAACCAGATGTTACAGACCTTTACTGGAGAATCCTACTATAAATCTTTTCTTTCAATATATAGTAATCGAAATGTTCTCCAATTGATAATGTTCTTTTGCTTTTGAAAATGTTGTTACTATGTTTTGTTTTCACTAGCCATTTCACCATATTCCTATGTACTACTGAAGAACTGAAATCAAAGGCAATCCCTGTCCATACCTATAGCCATAATTTCAATAGTGGAAAGTAACAGAACAGTGAGAGTCAAATGTGGTAGCAAGAAGAATTTTTAATCAATGGAATGAACCTCTTACTTCACATTTCAAAAACAAGAGGAAGCCTCATAAAGCCATGAGAAATGGTAATCCAAAGTTAAAAAAAAAATTAAAGACAAAATCTAACTAGAGTAATTGGTCCAATAGGGATGGAACTTTCAACTAAGCCTACTTAAGATTGTCTTTGTGCATGTGTGTGTGCATGCAGACTAAGCATAAGTGCATAACCTAGTCCCCAAACAGTTATTACACACAAGGGGTTTCTGTCAGAGATCAAGCCATTGTCATCATCCTTATCACCTCCAGAATCAAATATAAAATCCTCTGTTTGGTATTCAAAAATCCTTTATGACCTGGTTACTTTGTAACTTTTTTTTTTGGCAAGGCAACAGGGTTAAGTAGCTTGCCCAAGGCCACCCAGCTAGGTAATTATTAAGTGTCTTAGGTCAAATTTGAACTCAGGTCCTCCTAACTCCAGGGCTGGTGCTCTATCCACTGTGCCACCTAGCCACCCCACTCTGTAACTTTATAGCTTGTTTTTTTTTTTTAAATTTACACTTCTCCATTAGAGAAATGCCCTTGTGCAATGGAAAGGGTTCTAGACTTAGAGATAAGAAAGATCAGGTTTCAAATCCTGTCTTAAACATTCTCCTTGTTAATTTGCAAGTTATTTTATGTTGGTTTGTCTCAGTTTCCTCAACTGTTAAAAGGGGATAATAGTACCTACCTCAGAAAGTTGTTGTGAGAATCAAATGGCAAAATATTTGTAAAGCAAATAGCAGAATGCCTAACATACAATCAGTTCTATGTAAATACTTATTCTTTTTCCCCTATTGTTGTGATTCTCACATCAGTAGCTTCTATGCTGTCATTTCACTCACTATTTCCTTATGCATCCTCATTTCTCCTTCTTTTCTTCCACAGCTTTTTTTTCAATCTCAGTGAAAATTTCACCTTTTACAGAAATCTTTCCCAATTCTTCTTAAGTCTAGTGTCTTCAACCCCATTGATTATTTCCAGTTTATCTTGTACATAGCTTTTTTTGTACATAATTATTTGCATACTGTCTTTCAGGCAGCTAGATAGCACAATGGATAGACCCCAGGATCTGGAATCAGAAGGACCTGAGTTCAAGTTTGACTTCAGACAGTTACTAATCTGTGTGACTCTAGGCAAATCCCTTAAGATCATTTGCCCCACTTTCCTCATCTCTAAAATTAACCAGAGAAAGAAATGACTAACTACTTGAGCATCTTTGCCAAAAAAAAAAAAAACTCAAATGGGGTCAGGGAACATTGGGAACAATTGAAATGACTATGATATGTTGTCTTTCCCATTAAATTGTGAATCGTTCAAGAACAGAAACTGGGGCTTCTTTGTAACCCCAAATTTTAACACAGTGTGTAACACACAGAAATTTCTAAATAATTACTGACTAATTCTGCTGAGTTATAAAAAGGCAATATATTGTTTACATTTTCACCATCTTTCCATACAATATCTTCTGCAAATTCATAGCTTCATGCAAAACTTGAATTTCTTTATTACATACTTATTTTTTAAAACCTTCTAAACTAACCTCTGTACCAGAATTTAACTGAAATCACTAAGACTTAACAATCAAATCAATGATCACTTTTTGGTGTTCATCAACTTGAACTCGGCAATATATGGCAAGATTTCCTTTAAATTGTTCCTTTAACTTACAATAAATGATAATTGTCTAATCTGATTTCTTTGAAAACACATGGTCTATTTCACCTGTGACTTCTCTTCTTTCTCTTATCTTTCAAATGAGGCTATTTCCTAAGTTTTCACTGTAAACCTTCTTCCCCCCATCTTTCTATAGACACTATCTTGTTTATTTTATTTACCTTCAACATTTCAGTTATTCTTTCTATAAAAATAACTTTATCAGATCACTATGCACAACTATAACTTATTTGCCATACTCTATGCCTATATCTTCAATAATCTGTTTGGCATAGAAAAAAAAACACTTCAAAACTCAGTCAAAACCAATATCATGATCCATGAGATATGGGAAGACTTTTTTAATGTTTCAAAGTGTATTTGGAAAACTACAGTTCTTTCTCTGGGAATGGATAGCATAATCTTCATCATAAGTCCTTCAGAGTTGTCTTGGATCTTCATATTGTTGAGAAAAGCTAAACCACTCACAATTGATCATCCTGCAATATTGCTGTTATTATGTGTACTGTACATTTCATTAAACATCAGTTCATGTCAGTCTTTCCAGGTTTTTCTAAGAGCATCCTGCTTAAAATTTCTTATAACCAAATATCATTTTGGCCAAATCACATACCACATTTTGTTCAACCATTCTCCCACTGATGGGCATCCCCTCCAGTTCCAATGCCTTGACACAAGAAAAGAACTGCTATAAATATTTTTGTAGGTATAAGACCTTTTCCTTTTAGTTTTTCATCTCTTTGTGATTTAGACTTAGTAGTCCCATTACTAAGTCAAAGGTTATGGATAGTTTTATAGCCCTTTGAGCATAGTTCCAAATTGTTCAACAGAGTAGTTGAATCATTTCACAGTTCCACCAACAGTGCATTGGTGTAACATTTTCCCTGCATCCCCTTCAACCTTTATCACTTTCCTTTTCTGTCCTATTAGTCAATCTATTAGGTATAACAAACTACCTCAGAATTATTTTAATTTGTTTTTCTCCAAACAATAATGAATTAGAACTTTTTTTTTGGTATGGCTTTAAATAGTATTATAACCTCATCTGAAACCTATTCTTATCTTTTGATTATTTACCAATTGAGAAAGGGTTTTTATTTTTATACATTTGACTTAGTTCTTGATATGCTTGAAAAAGGAGACCTTTGGGGTTGATAATCAACCTTAAAGGACTTGCTCATTCCATCAGTGCAACTATCAGAAGCAATTTTGAGATATCTGTAATGGAGAATACCATCTGTATCCAAAGAAATAATTTTTTGACTTTGAACAAAGACCAAAGACTATTAACTTTAATTAAAACACTATCTTATTATGTAATTGTGCTATCTCTTATACTTTTCTTTCCCTTAATGATATGATTTCTCTCTCATCACATTCAATTTAGATCAATGTATACCATGGAAGAAATGTAAAGACTAACAGACTGCCTTCTGTTGGGGGGTGGGGTGGGGGAGGGAAACTAGATTAGGGGAAAAGTTGCCAAATTAAAAATAAATAAATTTTAAAAAAGGAAATGTGGCCTTTATCAAAGATATATCAAAATTTATTCCCCTTGTACTATTGCTCACTCTATTTCCTTCAAACATATGCCTCCTTGCCCTGTCTCTCCTAAAAAAAGTATTTTGCTCCTGTCTACTTCCTGCCCTCCCTTCCATTACTCCCTCCCATTCTTTCATCCCTTTCTCCTTGTATTTTCCAATAGAGTAAGATAGATTTTCTATACCCAATTGACTGTATATGTTATTCCCCCTTCGAGCCAATTTTGATGAAAGTAAAGTTCATTCACCCCCCCCATTTCCCATCTCTTCCCTCAATTGGAAAAACTTTTGCTAACTTCTTCAATTTGAGATAATTTACCCTATTCTACCTCTCCCTTTCCCTTTCTCCTCATATATTCCTCTCACCATTTAATTTTGTAAGTAACCACATTATTTTTAGAAATCATATTTTCATATTCGATTAATACTTGTGTCTTCTGAATATATTTACTCCTTCTAATTGTCCTAATAATGAGAAAGTTGTTATGAGTTTTCAATATCATCTTCCCATGTAGGAATATAAACTATTGAACATCCTTAAGTCCTTATAATTTCCCTTTCCTGTTTACTTTTTTATGCTTCATTAGAATTGTGTACATGAAAGTCAAATTTTCTTTCCAATTCTGTTCTTTTCATCAGGAAATTCTGAAATTCCCCTATTTAACTGAACATCCACCTCTTCCTCTGAAAACAATATACTCAGTTTTATTGAGTAGTTGATTCTAGATTGTAATTCAAGTTCTTTGCTTTCTGAAATATAATATTCCAAGTCACAGGATCTTTTAATATAGAAGCTGCTAAATCTTGTGTTATACTGTATCTCCATAATACTTGAATTGTTTCTTTCTAGGTACTTGCAATATTTTCTCAACAATCATTTTTCTTGCAAGTTTTTGAGTTTTATACTATTCTTCCTCCCTGCCTTTCCTTCTCCCTCCTGTGATAGAAAACTATCTAGTATAGACTCTACATAAATAACTATTGCAAAATTTTCTTGACTTGGGTGTTATGGAATTTGGCTATAATATTCCAGGGAGTTTTCATTTTGTGATCTCCTTCAGGAGATGATTGGTGGATTCTTTCAATTTCTATTTTACCCTCTGGTTTCTAGAATATCAGGGTAGTTCTCCATTATTATTTCCTGGAAGATGACAATTGGGATCGTTTTTTTTGATCATGTCTTTTAAGGAATCCAATAATTTCAAAATTATTTTTTCTGGATCTATTTTCTAGGTCAGCTGCTTTTCCAATGAGACATTTTTCACTGTATTCTACTTTTTTCCTTCTTTTGTTTTATTGTTTCTTACTTTCTCATAAAGTCATTAGTTTCCAATTTCTCAATTTAAATTTTTAAGGAATTATTTTCTTCAGTGAACCTTCTTTCGCATTTGGCCACTCTACTTTTTAAGATTTTTTTCTTCACTGAATTTTTGTGCCTCTTTTTCCATTTTTACAATTCTGCTTTTGAAGACATTCTTTTCCTCATATTTTACCTCTTTTACTATTTGGAGTAGACTATTTTTAAGGTGTTATTTTCTTCAGTACTTTTTTGTCTCCTTTACCATGCTGTTGACTCATTTTTTCCATGATTATCTTGCATCATTCTCTCATCTCTTCCCAATTTTTTCTTCCATTTCACTTACTGTTTTTAAAATATTCTTGTCCTCTTCCATGGTCTGAGATAAATTCATTTTTCTAGATGGCTTTATATGTAGAAGCTTTGATTTTGTTATCTTCTCTTGAGTGTGTGTTTTGATCTTCCTTGTCACTATAGTAGCTTTCTATTGTCAGATAAGACTCTGCTTCCAGGTGCAAGGACACACTGTCCCAAACTTCTGTGGTATTGTGAAGCTGTTTTCAGATATACTTCTGAAGACCTCCAAGTTTTCAGTTCTTCCAAGATGGTATCTCTAAAGAGAGATATTTGTTATTTTCCTGGCCTGCACACTGCTCTGTGAGCAACCACAAGTACTCTTTTCTCCCTGGAATTGTAACAAGGGTCCCTGTTCTTCAGTGGCAGCAAGCTCTGCTGTTGTGCGCTACTGTTGCTCCTTGTCCTGAGACTGAGACCCAGATCTTAGTATGATCATATTAACAAATCATGTTTCAGGGCTAGCAAAGAGACCCCTGTGATCTCTTTTCAACCCCTTACCAACTGTGGACTGAGAGCTCAGGAAGCAGCTGCTGCCACTGCAGATTCAGTGAATGCCAAGACCTGCTCCAGTTCTATGCTGATGAGATTTGTACAGGTTGTGCTCCTCTCCTATCCTTTAAAATCCACTTTATTGTCATAGGCTGAAAAAATTGCATCACATCTATTTTTTCTGGGTTCTGCCACCGAACAATTTAAAGTCATTATCTAATGGTATTTGGAGAGGTTTAGAGGAGAGTTCAAGTGAGTCACTGACTTCACTACAATATCTCAGCTACCGGTCTGAAACAGAAAGATTTTTAAAAAATTTTATCCTTGAATTCTTTGTTAGAAATAGTTTTAGCATTTCTTTAAAAATAATAATAATAAAATAATAAAATAATTGGGATTTCCAGGGTATAATTAAGATGGCAACATGAAACTAGCATATTCCTGGAATTTTTGCCTGCACAATGCTAAATGAAATCTCTACACAGTAAAGTTACAGGTCCAACAAAGAATGTTTTCAGTTGTAAACATCATGGAGGGTCTTCAGTGAAGGTATGTCTCTTCAGGAAGAAAAGGGGAAGCAAAGACCAACTAGGAAGCAGAGTTAGGAAGCCAATTGGAGGCTTTAACCACAGTACAATCCAGATCCCAGCAGCTAAATAATAGCATAGTACTTGGAAGCTAGATAGCAAGCCAGCAGGGAGAGTTCCATCCCCAGACAATGTCTGAACCCTAGAAACACCATGGAAAGGACAGGACTGGGTTGGGGTAAAAATCACTGCCTGAGAAGAACTTTGACATAAAGGAGGAAACAAACTTCTGCATAACCAAGGCCTGGGATGTGAAAGCAACATCTTGGTAAGCAATAAGTTTGGGATCAGACCCCAATGCCTGCACAAAAGAATCAAGACTATACTCCCTATATTCAGGAACAGAGCTCAGCAATAAAAGTGAGCCAAAAAAATAAAAGAGTGCTAACCATAGAAGGCTAATATGCAGATAGAGACACCATCTCAGAAGAAGACAGCAATGGAAAAATTACCTACACTGGAAGTCTCAAAGCAGTCTATGAATTGGATTTACATTCAAAACCTATTAGAAGATCTTAAATAAGAAACTAAAAGTCAAAGAAAAGAGGAAGAAGAAAAATGGGAAAAAGAAATGAGTCATGCAGGAAAATCATGAAAAACTGACCAAGGAAATAAACTCCTTTAAAAAAATGGAAAGTAACTGCAAAAGATAAAATTGACTCATTGGAAGCAGAATGCGACTCACCTAAAACTCAAATCAACCAACTTAAAAGGGAATGCAACTCAGGAAAAATTGAAATTAATCAACTGGAAAAGAAACAATAAAAATGCAAAAAAAATGAAGATCCCAGAAAATCATCTACAAAACTGCTTGAAATAATTAATAAATTCAGCAAAGTAGCAGGATATAAAATAAACCCACTTAAATCATCAGCATTTCTATAAATGAACAGCAAAGCTCAAGAACAAGAGATAGAAAGGGAAATTCCATTTAAAGTAACTGAAGACAGCATTAAATACTTGGGAATCTACCTACCAAGGCAAATCCAGAAATGGTATGAACACAATTGCAAAGCTTCTCACTCAAATAAAGTCAGATCTAAACAATTAGAAAAATGTTGTTGCTCATGGTTAAGGGTGAGTTAATATAATAAAAATGACAATTCTACCCAAATTAAATGATTTAATGATTTATTCAGTACCATACCAAAAAAATTGCCAAATAACTATCTTAACAAACAAAAAAAATGGTAACAAAATTCATTTGGAGCAACAAAAGGTCAAGAATATCAAGGAAACATTAAAAATTAGTTTAAAGGAACATGATCTAGTTCTACCAGATCAAAAACTATACTATAAAGTGGCAGTCATTAAAATTGCCTGGTACTGGTTAAGACGTAAAGTATTGGATCAGTGGATTAAGATAGGTTCAAAAGAAACAGTAGTAACTGACTACAGTAATCTATTTCTTGACAAACTCAAAGTCATTAACTTCTGGAATAAGAACTCAATATCTGACAAAAATTGTTGGGAAAACTGGAAAATAGTGTGGCAAAAATAGATCCACATTTCACACCTTATACTAAAATAAGGTCAAAATGGTAGCAGAATTTAGACATAAATGAGATACCATAGACCAATTAGCAGACCAAGAAATACTCTATCTGTCAGATATGTGGAAAGAGGAGAAATTTATGACCAAATAAGAAATAAACTGTATTAAAAATACAAAATGTATGATTTTGAATATATTAAATGAAATAGTTTTGCACTAATCCAATCAATGTTGCAAAAATTAGAAGAAACAGAAAGCTAGGAAGCAATTTTCACAGCCAGAGATTCTGATCAAAGTCTGATTTCTAAAATATACAGAAAATTACATCAAATTTGTAAGGGTGCAAGTCATTCCCCAAATGATAAATGGTCAAACAATATGAAAAGACGTTTTTCAATCAAAGAAATTAAAGTTATATATATATATAATCATATAAAAAATGCTCCAAATCATTACTGATTAGAGAAATGCAAATTAAAACAACTATGAAGTATCACCTCATACCTACAGATTGGCTAAGATGACAAAAGGGGAAATGATCAATGTTGGAAAAGTTGTGGGAGGATCAGGACATTGATTCATTGCTGGTAGTGTTGTGAATTGATGCAACCATTCTGGAGAGCAATATGGAGCTATGTCCAAAGAGCAATAAAATTGATCTTACCCTTTGACACAGAAATTTCAATATTAAGCCTATATCGAGAAGAAATCATAAAAAATGGGAAAGGTCCCTTTTTTGTATTGGCAAAGAATGGAAAATTAAGGAGATATCCATCAATTGGAGAATGATTGAACAAGTTATGGTATATGTATGTAATGTATGTATGTAATGCAGTTCAGAGACCTCAAATAATCCTAGGAGACTAACTATGGACTATGCTATCCTCACCCAGAGGATGAAAAAAAAAAAACAAAACAATAACAGCAAAAAAAATCCTTCAGAATCTGAATGAACACTACACTCACTTTTTAAAAATTTCTCTTATGTATTTCTTTCCCATCTTATGTATTTCTTTCTTTTCTCTTAATTCTAATTCCTCATATCAAAAATACCTAATCTGTAAACACGTTAAACATAAATGTGTATGTACAATATTCACCTGGCACTTTGTTGGGGAGGGGAGGTGAGGGAAGAGAGGGTGGAAGGAAATCATGTAACTTAAAAATCTGTATATGCAATGTCATTGAATGTTGAAAAACGTTCATAAAATGTAATGAGAAAAATAAAATATCAATTAAAAATAACAAAAAAGCTAACTGAAAAAATAAAACCCTAAAAATTAGAACTGAAAAAATAGAAACTAATGTATCTACGAGACAACAAAATTCCATCAAACCGAATCAAAAGGGTGAAAATATTGAAGGAAATGCAAAGTACCTTTTAGGAAAATCAAATGACCTGGAAAATTGATCTAGAAGAGATAAATTACAAATTTTTGGTCTACCAGAAAGCCTAGATCAAAAAAGGACTCTGGAAAATATCTTTCAGGAAGTTATCAGGTAAAATTATCCAAATATATAAGATCAAGAAGACAAAATCATCCATGAAGGAATATATAGAAATCTCCAAAAAGAGATCCTAAGATAAAATCTCCAAATACTATCATAACCAAATGCCAGAATTCTCATCTAAAGAAGAAAATATTATAAAAAAACAAAAAAAGCAATGTAAATACAAAGAATGCTCAATCAGAATTACACAGGACTTATCAAAGCTTCAGCATTAAAGGAATGTAAGGTCTGAAATAGGAAATTTCAGAAGGCAAAAGATCTTGGATTACAAACAAGAATTTATTACCCTTAAAAGTTCAGTATATTTTGTCAAGGAAAAGATGAATATAGAGGACTTCCAAAATTTCCTGATGAAAAGACAAGAACTGAGCAAAGAATTTAATCTTCAAAAACAAGATTCAAGGGATGCATAAAAAGGTTAAACCAAAAAAAAGAGAAAAATACCAAAAGTTAGCCAAGAACATTAAAATTGTATGCAAGTGGGCATCTATGTGGATAGAGTATCAACCCTGCAATCAGGAGGCCCAGAGTTTAAATCCCATCTCAGACACTTGGGCAAGTCATTTAAGCCCATTTTCTTTTTTCTGGAATTATAAAGATTTTATTTATTTTTGGTTTTACCATTTTCCCCCAATCTTACTTTCCTCCCCCCGCCAGAAGGCAATTTGCTAGTCTTTACATTATTTCCATGGTATACAGTATTCTAAATTGAATGTGATGAGAGAGAAATTATATCCTGAAGGAAGAAGCATAAAGTATAAGGGATAACAAAATCAGAAAATTAGATAACAGGTTTTTTCCTAAATTAAAGGTAATAGTCATTGGTCTTTGTTCAAATTCCACAGTTCTTTCTCTGGTTACAGATGTTATTCTCCATTGCAAACGGCCCCAAATTGTCTCTGATAGTTGCACTGATGGAATGAACAGGTCCATTGAGGTTGATCATCACCCCCAAGTTGCTGTTAGGGTGTACAATGTTTTCCTGGTTCTACTCATCTCACTCAGCATCAGCTCATGCAAATCCCTCCAGGCTTCCCCAAATTCCTGTCCCTCCAGGTTTCTAATAGAACAATGGTGTTCCATGATGTAAATATAGCACAATTTGCTAAGTCATTCCCCAATTGAAGGACATTTACTTGATTTCCAATTCTTTGCCACCACAAACAGGGATGCTATGGATATTTTTGTACAAGTGATATTTTTACCCTTTTTCATAATCTCTTCAGGGTCTATACCCAGTAGTGGTATTGCTGGATCAAAGGGTATGCACAGTTTTTTTTGTACATTGAGCATAACTCTAAATTGCTCCCCAGAAATGTTGGATGAGTTTATAGCTCTACCAACAATGTATGTGTCCCAGATTTCCCACAACCCTTCCAACAATGATCATTGTCCTTTCTGGTCATAGTGGCCAGTCTGAGAGCCGTGAGGTGGTACCTCAGAGAAGCTTTAATTTTCATTTCTCTAATAAGTAATGATTTAGAGCAATTTTTCATATGACTATGGACTGCTTTGATCTCCTCATCTGTAAATTGCCTTTGTATATCCTTTGACCATTTGTCAACTGGAGAATGGTTAAGCCCATTTTCTTGCAAAAATAATTGTATACAACCCTACAAGTGAAGATAGTGATTGTAACTCTTGAGAATTGCATTTCTCTCCACATAAAGAGCTGAATATAGTTGAAGATATTGTATTTAGAGGATATGGGTATGGCTCGGTTTTGTTCTATTGAAGAAGGCCAAAATGAAATAACCTTGCTTGAGACAAATTACAGTGCATCTGATTGTGGCTGATCAGATCAATACTAGCTCAGAATGCTCTACCACAGTTTGTGCACAAATACTTCAGGTGAAAATCTGGGGTGTTTATTCTAAACTTATTTGTGTCATGTTTCCTTTGAACTAGTTTAATTCTACCTTGCTCATAGTGCGCAGCACTTTCTCTGATGAGGGCAACATCCTATGCTGGGAAGTACTTTGCCAGTATCTCCCATACTTTACACTCAATTGTAAAGTTCTTTAGAGAGACCATCAAGGTGTCCCAGTACTTACAGGTTCCATGCTTAATTCCATACTTAAAGAATTGTAATAACATAGGGACAGAGGGTGTAAACCTACTTAGAAGGATTGGACATAAGGAGATTAGCAAGTGATTTTATCTTTATCCATACTTTAGTAAAGTACCATGATTAGAGTGCTAAAGGGACAGTGGGAGAGAGTGTACCCCATACTTTAGTTGGGGAAAGCTGTAGGGTTATGGTTGAAATATTTATAGATATGAAGGGTAAGAGTATACTTAGACGGTCTGGATATAAAAACATCATTAAAAGATTTTGCTTAACTTGATGTTGTGGCTACAGTTTGAGGCAGGGGGAGGAGTATAATGATTCATGAAATGATTTGGCTTTTCATGATGCTTTGGTTCATGAAAATTGTGTGTCCATGGAGGGTACTTGAAAAGTGGATAAGGTATAAAATGATTATAATTGGAAGGGATTCATGACTTGAGAAATGTATTTCTATTTGGAAAGAAGAGGAGTGGGTACTTAATGACTAAGAGGTAATTCTGTTTATCAATTAATCAAGTAATAAGTCAATCAATCAAGTCAGACATTTATATGCTAGTCATTTTCAGTATGACGAATTAGGATTAAGGGAAATAGAGATACATAAACAATAATACTTTGAGAAGAGATTTTTATCAAATGAGAGAAAAGAACTATATTTTGACAAAGCTGTTGTAAGTACAAGACTGGCTAATAATAAATACATAAAAAGAAAGACTGTACTAGGAAAAGCTTAAGTATTAATGGATAAATAACACGAGGGGAAGAGGCACAAAGATATATTATAGTAGAAGGAAAGAATGGAGAGTGTGAATAATGAGTAAATCCTACTCAATAGAGAGGGAACATGCATTCCCAATTGGATTTAAAAGTCTATCGTATCCATGGGGTGGCTAGGTAGCACAGTGGATAGAGCACGACCTTGGAGTCAGGAGTATCTGAGTTCAAATCTGGTCTCAGACACTTAATATTTGCCTAGTCGTGTGGCCCTGGGCAAGCCACTTCACCTCATTGCCTTGCAAAAACTAAAAAAAAAAAATCTACTGTATCCTACAGGAAAGTAAAGGGGGAAAGGGAAAGAAAAAGAAAGAAAGGACTGGATAAAAAGGGAAGGCAACAGTATAGTGAACATAAATTTAAAGTTAGAAATTAATAGAAAATTTGAAGGGGAAAGGGAGTGAAACAGTAGAGAGGAGGAGGAATAAGAGGAAAGGAAAGAGAAAAGTAAAAATAGGGAAATATAGTGTAGTGGGAAATACAGAATTCAAATTCTTTGTTCCCAAAATATATGTTATAAAAGTTTTTCAACATTCATCCACATGTGTGTGCATAATTTAAAGTTACATGATTTCCTTCTACCCTCCCTTTCCCCCCCTTTCCCCTCAGCAGTAAATAGTTAGGTGAATAATGTATATAAACATTTATGCTTAACATTTTGACAGATTAGACATTTTTGGTATGAGGAATTAGGATAAAGGAAAAAGAAAGAAATAATGGGATAGGAAAGAAACACAAAAGAGAAATAATGTGGTGTTCATTAGAATTCTGTAGATTTTTTTAAATTATGTTTTGTTTTTCTTCATCTGGATGGGGATAACATTGTCGATAACTAGTCTAGGGTTGTCTGAGTTCTCTGAATTGTCTGGTACTGATTAAAAAATAGAGTAATGGATCTGAGAATTAAAATAGGTTCAAAAGAAATAATAGTAACTGACTACATTGAGGTACTATTTGACAAACCTAAAGACATTAGCTTCTGGGATAAAAACATACTATAAAATAAAAATTGTTGGGAGAACTGGAAGATAGTATGATAAAAATGAGGCATAGGTCCACATCTTGCACCCTATAGCAAAATAAGGGCAACATAATATAGGGTATATTCACAATGGGCGATACCATAGACCAGTTATCAGCACAAGAAATACTCCATCTTTATGATTTATGGAAAGGAGAGAAATGTATGACCAAACAAGAAATAGAGTACAATATGAATTGCAAAATGGATGATTTTAAATACGGTAAATCATTTTCACAACTAGAGGTTATTATTAAGGTCTTATTTCCAAAATATATAGAAAATTGAATCAACCTTATAAGGTTGCAAGTCATTCTGCAGTTAATAAATGGTCAAAGGATATGAACATGTAGTTTTTTTTTTTTTTGAGAAGTTTAAGACTACAAACTTTATTAAAAATTACTTCAATTAATTACAAGTAACATGTAAAATTTTTATTTATTTATTTTTTCCATATGCACATGTATATTTTTAAGTTACAAAATTTCCTTCCAAACTCCCTTTCCACCCCTACCCCCCGCAGAGGTAAATAGTAAAGTTAGAATTTTACATACATATTTTTGCAAATTAGTCAATTTCTGTGTGGGCAATTAGGATTTAGGGAAAGAGATAAATAAGAGATAATTTTTATAAAGTGTTCATCAAATTCTGAAGGGTGGATATTTTGTTTTGTTTTGTTTTTCTTTCTGCTTGGAGATAACATTGTCCATAACCAGACTAATAGGTTTGTCCTAGCTTTCTGAACTGCTGAAAGGAGCTGCTTCCATTAAGAATGAACATCTCACAATTTTAGGGGATTTTTAAATTTATTTTTAAATTATTTTCATCCATTCCTACATGCATATTTTGAAGTTACAAAATTTTCCTCCACCCTCCCTTCCCACCCTCCTCCTCTCAGCAGGTAATAGTCAGATTAACATTTTACATACATATTTTGTTAAACATATTTACAAATTAGTAATTTTGGCATGAGGAATTAGGATTAAGATAAAGAGCTACATAAGAGATAATTTTTATAAAGTGTGCATCAGATTCATAATAGTTGGGTTTTTTGTGTCTTTTGTTTTGTTTTGTTTTTCTTCCTCTGGTTTGGGATAATATAGTCCATAACCAGTCAAATACTGGTTTATGTCCTAGGATTGTGTCCTAGTTCTCAGGACTATCAAGAGTTGTTGCTTCCATCAAGGTTGTTCATCTCATAATGTTGTTGATGTGTACGTTGTTCTCTTGTATCTACTCCCTTCGCTCAGCATCAGATCCCATAAGTCATTCCATGCTACTCTAGTGTCCAACCACTTATGGTTTCTTATACAACAATAATATTCCCTAGTATTCATGTACCATAACTTGTTTGACCATTCCCCAATTGATAGACATCTCCTCAATTTCCAATTCTTTGCCATTACTAAAAGAGCTACTATGAATATTTTGGAACATGTAGGAATTTTCCCAGTTTTTTACAATTTCTTCTGGATATAATCCTAGAATTAAAGTTTTTGGGTCAAAGGAAATGAACAGTTTTATTGCTCTTTAGGCATAGTTTCATATTGCTCTCCAGAAAGGGTGGGTCCATTCAACAACTTCACCAGCAATGCATCAATGTCCCAATCTTCATACAATCTCTCCAACATTGATCATCCTCCCTTTGCCTCATCTGGGGCTAATCTAATAGGTGTGAGATGATACCTCACTGTAGTTTTAATTTGCATTTCTCTAATCAATAGTGATTTGGAGCATTTTTTCATATGATTACATATAGCTTTAATTTCTTCTTTTGAAAACTGAAATGTTCATATCCTGTGATCATTTATCAACTGGGGAAATGACTTGTGATCTCATAAATTTGATGTAATTCTCTATATATTTTAGAAATGATATCAGAACTACTGGTTGTGAAGATTGTTTCCCAGCTTTCTGCTTTCCTTCTAATTTTGGCAGCATTGATTTTATTAGTGCAAAAACATTTTAATTTAATAAAGTCAAAATCATTCATTTTGCAGTTTATAATGAGATCTAATTCTTATTTGGTCATAAATTTATCCCTTTTCCACAGATCAGATAGAGTATTTTTTTTGACTATTAATTTATCTATGGAATTGCTCTTTATGTCTAAATCCTGCACCCATTTTGACCTTATTGTGATATAGGATGTGAGATGTTGATCTATGCCTAGTTTTTAACCATACTATTTTCCAGTTTTCCCAACAATTTTTGTCAAATAGTGAGTTTCTAACCCAAAAGATGATGTCTTTGGGTTTGTCCAAAAGTACATTGCTGTAGTCATTTACTGCAGTTTCTTTTGAACCTATCCTAATCCACTGATCCATTACTCTTATTTCTTAACCAGTAACAGACAGTTTTGATGACTGCTGCTTTATAGTGTAGTTTTAGATCTGGTAGAGGCTAGGCCACCTTCTTTTATATATTTTTTCATCAGTTTCCTTGCTCTTCTTGCCCTTTTGTTGTTCCAGATGAATTTTGTTACTATTCTTTCTAGCTCAGTAAAGTAGTTGTTTGATAGTTTGATTGGTATGTACTGAATAAGTAGTTTAATTTGTGTAGAATTGTCATTTTTAATATGTAAGCTTGGCCTATACATGACCATTTGACATTTTTTTAATTATTTAGATCTGTCTTTATTTGGGTGAAAAGAGCTTTATAATTATGTTCATTTATTTTCTAGGTTTGTCTTGGGAAGGTAGATTCCCAAGTATTTAATGTTGATTATTTAAATAGAATTTCTCTATCTCTTGTTCTTGGACTTTGTTGTTCATATATGGAAATGCTGATGATTTATGTGGGTTTAATTTTATATTCTGCTACTTTGCTGAATTTGTTAATTATTTCAAGGAGTTTTTACATGATTTTCTCAGGTTCTCTAGGTGTATCATCATATCATCTGCAAAGAGCAAAAGTTTTGCTTCCTTATTGTTAATTCTCATTCCTTCAATTTCTTTTTCTTCTCTTATTGCTACTGCTAGCATTTCTAATACTATATTGAATAGTAATGGTAATAATGGACAATCCTTGCTTCACCCTTGAATTTATTGGAAATGCTCTGTGTTTATTCCCATTAAATATAATATTTTTTGATGGTTTTAGATAGGTACTATTTATTAGTTTAAGGAAAACTCTATTCATTCCTAAACTTTCTAGTGTTTTTAATAGAAACAGATGTTGTATTTTATCAAAGGCTTTTTCAGCATCTACTGAGATTGACACCTTCTCCAAAATTGACCATATACTAGAGCACAAAAACCTTAAAATTAAATCAGAAAGACAGAAAAACAAATACACACTTCTCAGACCACGGTATAATAAAAATTTCAAGTAATAAAGAGTCAGGGAAAGATAAACCAAGAACTAATCGGGAATTAAATAACTTTATCTTAAATTATGGGTAGATCAAACAGCAAATAATAGAAATTAATCAATAATTATATCCAAGAAAGTGATAATAATGAGATATCGTACCAAAATTTATGGGATGCAGCCAAGGCAGTTTTGATGGGAAACTTTATATCTCTAAATGGCTATGGAAATAAAATAGAGAAAGAGGAGATCAATAAATAGGTTACGCAACTAAAAAAAATTAGAAAAAAGAACAAAAACATCTCCTATTAAATACCAAAATAGAAATTTTTAAAATCAAGGGAGAGATTAATAAAATGGAAAGCAAGAAAAACATTGATATTATAAATAAAACTAAGGGTTGGCTTTATGAAAAAGCCATTAAAACAGACACAACTCTGATTATTCTGATTTTTACAAAAAGAAATGGGTGTATTGTTTTCTCTCCCCATTAAGTTTTCTCCAGAAGTCTATCATATCTAAGTTTTCTAATATTTCTTTCACTTTCTTAAACTTCCTTTTTGTTTATTTTACTGTTAGATTTATCTTTCTGAGATTATCTTTCTGAGAGAAGGAGATTTAGGTCTCCCATTAGTAAAGTTTTGTTGTCTATTTCACCTTGTAATTCACTCAGCTTTTCCTCTAGAAATCTGGATGTTATATCACTAGGTGCAAACATGTTTAGTAATGATATAGCTTCATTACTAATGGTGCCTTTTAAGAAGATGTAGTTTCCTTCCTTATCCCTTTTAAAAACTGTTTTAATTTAATAGACTGAATCATTCCATGCTTCCCTAGAGTATGACAATTTATAGTTTCTTATAGAACAATAACATTCCTCAGTATTCATGTACCATAACATTTTTAGCCATTCCCCAGTTGATAAGAATCCCCTCAATTTCCAATTCTTTGCCACTACGAAAAGAACTGCTATGAATATTTTGGAACATGTAGAACATTAAACATTTTTATGATTTCTTTTGGTTTTGGTCCTAGAATTGGAATTGCTGGGTCAAAGGGAATGAATATTTTTATTGCTCTTTGGACATAGTTCTATATTGCTCTCCAGAATGGTTGTATCCATTCACAACTCCACCAGCAATGCATCAATGTCCCAATCTTTGCAACCTCTCCAACATTGAACATTTTCTCTTTTTCCCAACTTAGCCAATCTGATAGGTGTGAAGTAATATCTTATATAGGCAGTTTTCACATTAAGTTATTAAAGATATATATATATATATATATATATATTGTGTATGCGTGTGTGTGTATGATTGTTGTGTGTGTATGTATGTAAGTATATAATCATTTAAAAAGTGCTCCAAATCTTTATTAATTAGAGAAATGCAAATTAAAAAAAAAACAACGTGGAAGCACTTTGCACCTATCAGATTGCCTGTGATGACCAAAAGGGAAAAGCATCAATGTTGGAGATGTTGGAGGTGGATTTGAACATTAATGCATTTTTGGTGGAGTTGTGAATTAATTCAGTCATCATGGAGAACAATATGGAACTATGCCCAAAGAGCAATAAAACTGATCATACCCTTTGTTACTGCAGTTCTAATATTGCTCTATATTCAGGAGAAATCATAAAAAAATGGAAATAGTCTCACATATTCCAAAATATTCATCGATGTTCTTTTTGTAGTAGTAAAATATTGGAAATTGAAGGGATATCCATCAATTGGTGAATGGCTGAGCAAGTTATGGTAGGGGTGAATGTTATAGAGTACTATTGTTCTATAATAAACTACGAATGGTCAAACTATACAAACTGACGCTGAATGAAGGGAGTAGAACCAAAAGAACTTTGAACACAATAACAATAGCATTGTGAATTGATCAATTTTGGTGGATAGCAGTTCAGAAATCTAGGACAATTCTGGAAGACCTGTTATGGACAACATCATCCACATTTAGATAAAGAAAAAATACAAAAACATACAAAAAAAACCTATAAAATCTGAATGAACACTATGTTCATTTTCAAAAATTCTCTTTTGTTTTTCCTTCCTATCTCATGATTTTCTGTCTTTTCTTTTTTTTCCTAATTCCTCATATAGAAAATCACTAATGTGTAAACAATAAACACAAATGCATATGTACAATATTCATTAAACTTTTCACCACTAAGGGGAGGGGAGTGGGAAGAGTATATGGAAGAAAATTGTGGAATTTATAACCATGCATGTAGGTAAATCTTGAAAATCTTTCATAACATGTAATTGTAAAAATAAAATAAAATATTAATAAAAATAATAATAGATGAAATAACTAATTAAAAAATAAAAATATAAAAACACTTTTAATGAATTTTTTAAACAATTTTATTTATTAAATATAACCAAATTTCCTTTCTTACTCAGAGAGTTAGACTTTGAAACTAAGGATTAAAGAATAAGAGGGAAAATAAATTTAATAAAACTGACCTATATATTAACCAAACCTGACAGTATATGCAATTCTCCACATAAGTAACCCCTAACTCTGCCAGGAAGATACATTTTCTTGTTTCTTATTATGGGTCACACTTGGGGCCACAGCATTTAGTTTTGTTTGTTCTTTCCATTTTCATTTTTATACTTATTATGTATTTTGTTTTCCTAGTTCAGATTACTTCACTTTGCTTCTCTGTTTTCTTCATAGTTGTCATTGTTAGTGATTCAATAATATATCATGATCATGTGTGCTTTCAGGGAAATGTGGATCATGTTCTTACACTAAGAATTGTTTAAGAAGCTGGGTAACAATGAAGTATTGAAGTCATCCCTTTTATCACAAGTAATAAAATTCATTGCAAATTGAACCTTACTGATTAAATTGAATTTTTGTTTACATACAGAAAAAATAATTTAATAAAAATGTATAAACATATCCACTTTCATGTAAATGTCTAGTCAAGAATGGAAATGCATCAAAATCACTTCTACACATGGAGAATATAATGTTTTATAGCAACTCAAAAGATATAAGACAAAGAAGCATTCATTAAAAGAGGACTGAAATGAATCTTCACTCAATGTCTACTCTAGACCCAGCAATATTTTTAAGGCTATAAGAAACAAGATAGGGGACCTTGCTGAAAAAAAATATTTTGCCTGCTGTGTAAAGGGTAGTAGAAAAGAATCTGAGACTTTTTTTCTTCTTTACCTGCAAGAATGATAAGATATTAGAATCCTCAGGAAGCAATTATAAGTGCCAATCTGCTCTTCCATGTTAGTCAGGTAAAATAATAGTATTACCAGGCCTGCTTTCTCCCACCCTCTTATATTGTAGGAAACATTATTACCTACATTCCAAGGTCTTCTCCATTCCAATTTCTTAGAACCACATGAAAGGGTCAATGAGGATTTTTTTCCCACAAGTTTGAAGCTAGTGTTAAATAAAATCATTCCCTGACTGCAACAGACAGCTATCTCCTTATTCAAGTCACATTTCTTACAATTAACTTTTCTGACTGTAATCAACTTATGAAATCTTTCAAATATTTAGCACTTAATATTGCTTGAGAATTTCAATATTATCAAGGATCACTATTCATCTTTATATCAGAATTTATTCAGATTTGTAATTTCTGTTAATGGCACAATCTTCTTAATCACAAATCATTCAGAATTATCTTGGACCATTGTATTGCTGAGAATTGCTGTCATCACTGAAAAACATGCTCTGTGTTCTATTCTCTTGGTTCTGTTCATCTCTCTTTGCATCTGTACATGTAAATATTTCCAGGTTTTCTGAGAGTATTCTGCTTACCATAGCACAATAGTGTTTCATCACAATTAGATACTACAGTTTTTTCAACCATTTCTCAATTGTTGGACATTCCCTCAATTTCTAATTCTTTGTCTCACAAAAAGAGCTACCATAAATATTATTTTTTGTAAATACAGGTCCTTTTCCATTTTTATCTCTTTGAGATACAGACTAAGTAGAGGTATTACTGGGCGTATGTATGATTTTATGATCCTATGGAAATTGTTCCAAGTTATTCTCCAGAATGCTTGAATCTGTTCACAGTTCTACCCCCAGTGTACTAGTCTCTCAAATGTATCATATCTCTTCTAATATTTGCTGCTAGGTGAATCAATCATTTGTCTTGGATTCAAGAGGACAGGAGTTCAAATCCTCAAACACTTGCCAATTAGTAGTTTTGGACCTTGGACAAGTCACTTAACCCTGATTATCTCACATTCTGGCCCATCTTCAAACTGATCCATATCTTACCACTGGATCCAGATTTCTTGGAGGAGAAAATGAGGTTCATGACTTAACACAGCCTCCCTCTCCAACAAAAGCAATCTGTGTGCTTGTTATGCCATCACCACCTCTGATGTCATGGTCTTTGAAAACAAAGGACAAATAACATCATCATCATCATCATCCCTCTTCCACCAAACTAATGCATAATATCATAGCCTTTCACTTGAACTATTTCCATCACCTCCAAAATGAGATTCTGCCTTTTAAATCTCCCACTTCAAACTTTCTCACCAATCCATCCAGCACATCAGTCATAGAAAGGTATCTAAAATATGGATCTCAAATAAAATCATTTCCATGCTCAGAAACTTTCAGTGGTTCTATGACACTTTGTGTCTGACTAGTTATTTCTCCCAGGAGTTTATTTCCCAAAATGGATGAAAAAATTAGAGATTCCATCTCATAGCCATAGCTGTAGGAATTTATTCAGAGTGAAAAACCAGGATAAACCATTAACCCAGTAAAACAGATTTTGTAGTATCATTCTTACTGTTAATCTAAGATAAAGAAACACAAAAATGAGCTTCATTATCTAGTGTCCTGGATGTTTTGGACGCAAATATTCAGGAAACTGTGTTAATAAACTAAGACAGTTCCCTAGGACAATCAAATCTTATTATCTATCTATTCATCTGTCTAACTATCTAGCTATTTAATCATCTATCCATTAATCTAACTGTGGGGGGTATATCCATAGACATCTGGCATATATGTGTATGTATGTATGTATGTATGTATGTATGCAACATATACTTGCAAGCATATATACACATATGTGTGTTTGTCCTAGATGCTTTGGACATAAGTATCTAAGAAACTGTGTCAATGACCTGAGATGAGACAGTTTTGTAAGGACATACATAAATATATATATATATATATATATATATATATATATATATGTATATGTATATATATATATATATATATACTTATATGTATGGTATGTATATATATATGCATATGAATTTATGCACATATGGCTGCAGATATTGGAAAAACGATCCAACTTACTTGGGACTGGGAATGATGAAAATATGGAATTTTCCTTCATCTAGCTTTCAAGTTTGTTCATTATTTACATATAACCTACCTCTCCTGACATTCTAGTCTGTTAGTGATTCCTCTCCACCAACTATACTCTTCTGTTAAACTAAGCTAACTATTTACTTTTCCTCTAAATACACTTTATACTTTACAGTCTCTAACTTTTTTCATGTCATCCCCTCTGGGTGGAATACAGTCCCTGAATCTTCATTTATCAAAACCCTACTGTTCTCTTCTTGCATATAAATCAAGTCAACTCTGCTGAAACATTTTTTCTTAAACAAAAATTTAGTCTAGATTTCCACACATACACACACACACACACACACACACACACACACACACACACACATATATATATATATATATATATATATATATATATATATATGTCTGTAAATATGGGTACAAAAGTATATGATATGTGCCTATAGACACATGCATGCACACATAAAACCACCAAATAAAAAGACATGTAACATGATGGGACAAGAATTTATCGATACTAGACAGGATTAGATTCAAGTCTTAACTCTGATATGCATACTATTGTATGTGTGACCTTGGGGAAGTCATGTAAACTCTTAGTGGTCTAAGCAACTAAAACTATAAGTTGCAGAGAAGGTATAGTCTTATTCTGATAGAGGAAGTTTCCTTCTCTAAGACTTCATTACCATGGAATCCCAGAGTTGTTCCCTATCCCTGTATAATGATGATGATGATGATGATGCTAAAACTAGCACTTATAAAGTATTTTAAGGTTTATAAATTTTTATACTTTGTAAAAGTATTTTATAATTTTATATTTATAAATATAGAAGTATTTTAGGGTTTATACAATGTTATATTTGTTATCTCATTCAATATAGTAATATTATGTTAATATATGAATTGAAAACATTTTGCTTCATATGCCATTTATGTTTATTACTTTTGTAACCAAAGTTTAGCTTTGAATCACTTGTATAAGACTCTCCTCAGTAGTGGAGAGAATATTCACCCAATGCTACATGTCTGTGTGTGTGTTGGAAGGGGGTAGGATACTAGAAGAAGATAGATTAAGATCTTTTGGAGTGAAACATGAAGTTCCAGATATTTTGGGAGGAGATAGATAATGACTTAAGAATGTAAATGTGAAGGAAAGCTAACTCATCCATCTACTTCTGACTTCCAGCTTGCCTCCCTGAAGATATTAAGGAAATTCCCTTTAAGGAAATTTTTTTTATTTTCTCTTGCTTGAATTGAAATGTCCTATTCATATTGGGAGAGTTCAATTACTCTGCATATTGTCCGTTATGATCAGGGTTATGAAGATAGATTATTTAACAACCTGAAACTGTATACACAGCATACTCATATTTAATCTGCATCATTGACATTTGCCATCACTTCCTTAAATATAGATAATGAAAAAATTAAACCTTAATTTGTAATATATATATTTTTCTAGGTGTAAATACAATGAAAATTTAGTAATAGGCTTTTGTGAACCTGATCTACTATACTCCTGGCTAAAGTCTAACCTATACAATTTTTTTTTTGTTTTCTGATGAACTAATGAGTTTATTTGCTACTTTCTATGTGATTATCCTTCCTGCAACTAGAGTTTTATTGGAAGGTGTCAAGATAAAAGCTTGAAGTGACAACTTCCAAGCAACCAGGAAATTAATTTCAACCTAAAGGAGTTGGTGGGGTGTCATTTTCTCTACACCAGCAAGATTTAGAGTAGGCAAGTAAATATAGTTCTAATTTGATACTAGATCATTGATAAAAGAGGGATCTTTGAGGAGAGCAGAGTAGGCAACCTTGCAAATCCATTTCCTACTCCTATCTCATAGGAATTAAAGTCTCCCTTGAATAGCTGCTAGCAAAATTACAGATGTATTAATTTGTCTACCAATGAGTCACTTTTAGATAGACTATGTACATGTACACATAACTTCCATAGGCAATACACAACCCTGATGTTTTGGCTATGTGTAGCAATAAGCCCTTTTCCTAAAAGCAGTTGAAAACTTCGGCAGAAGGGAGTCAAAGTTTCAACTGCCATATTCCTTCTTTCACTTTCATTAGGAGACATATGGAATCCCAAATTATTCCCCTTCCAAATTTCTATGTAAGGTAACGTCTGTTCCCAACCAGGTCTTACATCTTTTAAACATTCACATCTGTACTAAAGAAAAATTAAAAGACTCTCTTCATAAGATTCTTTTTCTTGCTTGTGTCCCAGGTCTATTCCTTCTATGTGTAATAAATCCCCTTTTTCATATTCACCCCCTTTTTTTCTTTTTGCACCAAAACTGCATCTTATTATTTTCAGAGCTCCATGTACTGTATATATTTTCAACTTATTGCATATTAATATTACATTTCTTGCTTTTAAGTTTTGCTTTACTTGTAAATTCATGATTTTAATAATTCTGTAATGTTTCTTTTGAATTCCGTCAGTTCCTTCCCCCTTTGTTATTTCTACCACTTCCAGATTCTATTGAAATAGGTACTTCCTTTTCCCCTCTATTCTTTTGCTTTAAAGAATTGGTTACCATCTGAAGTGGATCTTTCTTTCTTTTTTAAGGTTTTTGCAAGGCAAATGGGGTTAAGTGGCTTACCCAAGGCCACACAGCTAGGTAATTAAGTGTCTGAGGCCGAATTTGAACTCAGGTACTCCTGACTCCAGGGCCAGTGCTCTATCCACAGCACCACCTAGCCGCCCCAGTGGATCTATCTTTCAAAGACTATTTCAGCTACTTCTGGGGCTTAGAAATTACCACTAAACAGGCAAACCTACTAATGAATTCTGAGAATGAGAGATCTTTATTATAGATACATGTAAACATTTGTGAAGAAAAACAGATGACCTAAAATGAAACATCTATGGGTGAGAAGAAAGAGGCATATGGAGGGAGTATGGGAAAAGGGAACAAAGCTGCATCTGGAACATAATCTATTGGAGATACAAAAATACAGGCAGAACTCTAGAGGAGACAAGATATATCTATTACCCAGTCAAAGTAAAATGGTTTCAGGTGAAAAGTTCTTTGAACTCTAGGAGGAGAAAAGTGATTCTTAATGTTGTGAAATGCAACTTCTAGACATTGAACTTCAAATATACCACACTCCTCACTTTTCCTAGGGAATGTGCATCTGAATTCCAACACACAATATAACTATGCAATGCAGATGTGGGGAATGGATCAAGGGTAAGGAGGGATATAGGAGAATCTTAACCATATACACCTGATTGATTTCTGATCTCTGATTATCAGACAGGGGAAGTGCTAATTATAGAGGTTTTGTGAAGTTTGGAAGGTTCTATTGTAGAGAGTTCCAATTGTGGAAAACTTTAATCTTCATCAGAAAGGGATAGTGATAATGCATGTCTTTTTTTTTTTAGGTTTTTTTTTTTTTTTTGCAAGACAAACAGGGTTAAGTGGCTTGCCCAAGGCCACCCAGCTAGGTAATTATTAAGTGTCTGAGACCAGATTTGAAACCAGGTACTCCTGACTCCAGGGCCGGTGCTTTATCCACTATGCCACCTAGCCACCCCTGATAATGCATGTCTTGATCAGAGAAAATCTAAAGGAAAAAAACTGCATCCAAAAAAGTATCATATATAACTTTTAACTGAATTTGAGTCATTTTTATAAAGGCATAATTCATTATAAAGTTAAAAATGCAATCTGTTCACTTTAGAAGATACTGTTTTATTTTTGTTTTCTACACAAACTAATTTCTGACCATCCACCATATGCAAATAATTTTTTGAACAAAACTATAACATTTCTTTAACTTTACCTTTATTTCTCTTTGTTATGATATTTTTAACATTTTAATTTTTTGGAATAAATAAGCATTTCCATAACATAATGCAATAAAAGAATGCATATTAAATTTCTCATATAACACATGCAGTTTGCTATTGCTTCCAAATATATGACAAAATTGTCATGTAAATTTCTTTTTTTCTTTTTCCTTCCCTCTCATTCTGGATAAAAATAGATGTAAAACTATAATATATGTATATACTTGTGTATATATAGATATTTCTCTTGATACAAATAGCTTATTTCTTCATATGTACTTTACAGTTAATTTGTGTATTTATAATAGACAAAGTAACTTATTTGCTCATTCTTTTTTTTAGAAATTTATTTATTTTCATCTATATGTTCATGCAAATTTTCAAATTACAAAATTTCCCTCCACCCTCCCTTTCCCCCTCCCCTCAGCAGGGAACAGTCAGGTTATTATTTTACATACATGTTTTATTAAATATGTTTGTAAATTAGTAATCTTTGGCATGAGGGATTAGGATTAAGGGAAAGAGTTACATAAGAGATAATTTTTTGATGTGTTCAGATAAGGAAATGTTGCTTTTTTTCTGTGTGTCTTATTCAGTTTTGTTTTTCTTCCTCTGGTTGGGGATAATATCATTCATTACCATTCAAATACAGTTGTCCTAGCTCTCTGGACTGCTGAGAGGAGCTGCTTCCATCAAGGCTGTTCATCTCATGATGTTGTTGATGTGTACTTGTTCCCTTGGTTTCAAAGTCATTCCTAAAATGATAGTTCTATAAATATATGCAATGTTCTCTTGGTTCTGTTCAGTGCACTCTTCATTATTTCATGAAAGTCCATATTTTTCTAAAATATCAAACTCATCATTTCTTAAGGAACAATAGTATTCCATCACAATCATTTGCTATATAACTTTTTCAATCTTTACCTAATTGATAAGCAATCCCACAAATTCCAGTTCTTTATCACCACAAAGAAAACTGCCATAAACATTTTAGACAAAAAAGGTTATTTTCCTTGCCCCTAATCATCATTGGAAATAGACCAAGTAAAGGCATTGTCAAAGGGTACATGTAGTTTAATAACTCTTTGAGCATAATTCCATATTGTTCTCCAAAATGATTAGATCATTTCATAATTCCACCAACAATGAACTTATGCCCCACCCCTCTTATACATTTGTTATGGTTTTAACACAATAATGCTCCAGTTTTAAGGGTCATGTGATCAATTCTTGTCTCTAATAATCATGAAGCTAAAGAACTCTATTCTTTCTAGAAACCTGGTCCCAAAGTTTTTGAATATTGGATGATTCTCAAAGAAATATTCTAAGATTGTCACTGTCCAAGACATTTTGTTTCTCTAGACAGAAGACTTGATTCTAGGATCAAGCTATCTAGGACTTTTGCCATCCTATAAAGAGGAGATTAAGTTTTATAGATGTTATCCACAAAATACTCTCTCTGCCATGTGCTTCTGACTGATACTATGTCTTTTATTGAGAAAGTTTACTTTGAAGAATTATTCTTATGTTGAATAGGAAAGAAGAATATAAGCAAACATATAACTCCTAAGTACTTCCACCACCAAAGTATCCCTCACCCATTACTACGTATGTCACCTTTGTGGAGGGAGGGGTGAAAAACAAAGTCTGAGAACCATTGTTTTCTCTCTTTTGTAGCTTGAAGAGAAGGGAACAGCAAGTCCAACAAAAATTTTGAATCTCAGTTATTCAATTACCTTAGAACAATTTCCAGTTACTGAAACTTCACTGAAGTGCCAATGGACATTCCTTGCCATGTCATGGAAAGGAATCTGGTGATGTTTTGTCCTTCATTCTCAAAGAGTACCACAACATCAGGGAGGTGATTCCATGACAAGTATATTAAATGGATTTTAGTGAGAGGGGTGCTGTGCTAAGTCAAAAGCCTCACTTTCTCTTCCAGAGTCCTCTGGGTCCAGGGGACAGATATGAATCAGGATGACTGGAGGTATAAAACAATTAAGACATATATAAAAAAGGATTTTACTGGGAGAAAAAGGAGAAACAGAGTACAAATAAAAGCATATGAGGAGGCACAAAGGACCTATTATACTAGAGGGGGAAAAAGTGAGAGTATGAGCATTGAGTAAATCTTACTCTTAAGAGATTTGACTCAAAATGGAAATAATGTATATGCATATATTCCCAGTTTGGTGAAGAAATTTATTGTATCGCTCAGGAAGTAGGAGGGAATAGGGGAAAGAAAAGGGAAGGAGGGACCCATAAAAGTGAGGGGAAAAGTAAAAGCAAAAGTAAAGAAAAAAAGTAAAAGGGTAAATGGAAAAGAAAAGTGAAAGCATGACTAGGGAAGGGAGGTCAGACTGAGCAAGGCAGTATTCAGAAGAAAAATATTGATGAGGAAGGGTAAGGAGAGAGAAAAATACAAAGTAGAGAAAGATAGAATAGAATAAAATATATGGAATTAGTAATTGCAATTTTGAATGTGAATGGGATGAACTTTCCCATAAAACATAAAGCATAAAACAGATAATAAAGTGGATTAAAAACCAGAATAATACAATATATTGTTTACAAGAAATATATTTGAATCAGAGAGATACACACCAGATAAAAAGGTAGAACAAACATATATATATACATATATATATGTTTATATATATGTATATATATATATATGTATGTATATATGTCATGCTTCAACTAAAGTGAAAAAACATATGGGAAGCAATTTTTATCTCAGACAAGGCAAAAGCAAAAATAGATCTCATTAAAATGAATGAGGAAGGAAAGTACATCTTGATTAAAAAAACAATTAAGTGACATCTATATTAAAGCTATATGCACCAAGTGGTATAGCATATAAATTTTTGGAGGAGAAGCTAAATAAGTTGCAGAAAGACATAGAAAGTAAAACTATATTTGTGGGGAGTTTTCTGTCTCAGAATAACATAAATTTAATCACAAAATAAAAAAGAAGGAATTTAAGAAGATGCTTAGAATTTTATAAAAGTTAGATTTGAGATACCCCTCTAGAAAAATGAATGGAGATAGAAAAGAATTTATATTCTCTGTGGTTCATGGAATCTCCACAAAAATTGACCATATATTAGGGCATAAAAACATTACAATAAAAATCAGAAGAGTAGAAATTTTAAATGAATTCTTTTCAGATAACGATGCAATAAAATTACATGTAATAAGGTCTATGAAAGAACAGACTAAAAATTAATTAGAAATTAAATAACCTCATTTTAAAGAATGAAGAGAAGCATGATTATGATGAGACATCATATCAAAATTTGTGAGATGCAACTAAAGCGATTATTAGGGAACATACACACACACATATAAATAGAGGAAGAGACATGAAACTAAACTATAAGTAGAAAAAGAACAAATTAAAAATACATTAGAAATTCTGAAAAATCAAGATGGTCAGGTGAAAACTGCCTTTCCTAGGAGCTCTCTCCAAAATATTTCAAAAACCTTAAAATTATGACTCTAACTAAATTTTCAAGATACAGAATCTATGGAAAGATTCAGTGAGGCAATTCTTCAGCCCAAAGTAACCTTGAAGACCTTGGGAAGGCTCTCTTCCATAGAGTTGGAAGGGGGTGGCAGCATAACTAGGCTAGAGCAAAGGAGTTCCAGCCCTTGAGGAACAGCACATGGGGCACCCAGGTCCCTGGGAGCACTGGGTTTCTGGCAGCAGAAGCTGTTTCCTGACCTGCCAATCCAAATTACACCAAGTAAAACTTCAGCGGGGAAATCTCTACCAGAGTGAGCATGAAGCCCAGGCCAGCATGGCTCTCCTTAGCATAGCCTTGGCCATCAGCACAGCCAAGACCCCAGGAAATGGAGCAGTCCTGCAGGGAGTTTCCCGGCAGTTGTTTCCAGAGTTCTTAGTCCATGGAAGGTAAGAGGGTGGGGGTGGGGCAAATGTCAGTGTCTTTCCTCTGTCCCTGGGACAGGACACTACTGCTTTGCCCATATCCAGATCCTGGTCACAGTCTGAGGCCCACCATTGCCATAGAGAAGGGAACCTCCTCACAGCTCCAGGGTAGAAGGAAGGGTTTATGGTCATCCACAAACCAAAGCACAGGCCAGGAGAGCAGTCAGAGCCTCTCTTAAGACCTTGAAGGAACTGAGATCCTTGTGGGGGGTGTCCCCAAAATACTCAAAAGCTTGTGAAGCACCCCAAAACCAGAGCACAAACTGGAGAAATGAGTAAACAGAAAAAAATAACCTGACCATAGACAATTATTTTGGTCCCATGGAGGATCAAAACACAGAAGATGAGAAAGTCCAAACTTCTGCATCTAAAGCTTGCAAGAAAAATAGCAGTTGGGCTCAAACTATGATAGAACTCAAATAACATTTTGAAAATCAAATAAGAGAAATGAGAAAGATGCAGGAAAAACCTGAAAACCAAACCAGTAGTTTAGTCAAGTAGATACAAAAAAATGCTGAAGAAAACAACATGTTAAAAACCAGTTTGGGTCAAATGGAAAGAGCAGTTCAAAAAGTTAATACCTTAAAAAGCATAATTACCCAGGTGGAAAAGGAGATGAGAAAGTTCTCTGAAGAAATGTAGGGTGGAGCTAAAGGACGTTGATAACTTTGCAAGCAATCAAGACATAGTAAAACAATATCAAAAGAATGAAAAACTAGAAGAAAACATGAAATATCTCATTGAAAAACTACTGACCTGGAAAACAGAAGCAGTAGAGACAATTTAAAAATTATTGGGCTACCTGAAAGTCATGATCAGGAAAAAAACCTTGATTTCATTTTTTTAAAGAATTTCTTCAGGAAAATTTCCCTGGTATTCTAGAAGCAGAGGGAAAAATAGAAATTGAGAGAATCCACCAATCTCCTCCTGAAAGAGATCCAAAAAAAAGAAAAAAGAAAAACAACCCTTCCAGGAATATTATAGCCAAGTTCCAGAACTCCCAAGTGAAAGAGAAAATATTACAAGCTACCAGAAGGAAGCAATTCAAATATCATGGAGTTACAGTCAGGATTGCACTGCATTATAACATCCACACTATGGGCTCATAGGGCTTGGAATATGATTTTCTGGAAGTCAAAGGTGCTTGAAGTACAACTGAAAACAACCCAGCAAAACTGAACATCCTCTTCCAGGGGAAACGATGAATTTTCAGTGAAATGGGAATTTCAAATGTTCCTGTTGAAACTACCAGAGTTGAACAGAAAGTTCCATCTTCAAGTATAGGACTCAAGTGAAGCATAGAATGGGTGGACAAGAAAAGTAAATTATGAGGGGATTTAATGATGTTAAACTCTGTGTATTCCTGCATAGGAAGAAGATACTGATAGTATTCAAATGAACCCTCCCATTTATTAGAGAAGTTAGAGGGAGCATATACAGACAAGACACAGGAGGGAGCTGAATTGTTAAAATGAATCACTGGGTGAAAAGGCAATGTACTGAGAGAAAGAGAGAGGAGAGGTAGGATGGACTAAGATATTTCATGTAAAAGAGTCAAGGAAATAGCTTTTGCAATGATATGGAAGGGGGAAGGTGAGGGGGAATGAGGGAACCTTCATTCTCATAAAAAATGGCTCAGGGAGGAAAGAAGATACATACTTAATAAGTTTTAGAAATCTAGAAGAAAAAGGAGAGAAAGGAGACAGGAGAAAGGGGACAAGGGGAGGAGAGGGGGGATCACTGGAGATTATAGTCAGATATAACACATTTCTTTTTTACTTTTTGCAAGGTGTTGGGTTTGAACCCAATCCTGACTAGGAATATGGGGCTAGGTGGTTGCTGGGCCTCTGGGGTGGGATGTGGGCTTGGGGCAGGTGCTCTGTCAGCTGAGCCACTTGGCTGCCGCATAGTATACATTTGAAGAGGGACAGAATGAAAGGAGAGAGAAAATATAATAAATGGCAGTGGGGAGGAATGGATGGAGGGAATTACAATCAACAACAGCAACTGGAAAAATATTAAATTAACTTCTCTGAGGGACTATGATAAAGAATGTGATCCACCCCAGAGACAGATCTGATGATATCAGTACACAAACTGAAGCACATTTTTTTCTTATTTCATTTTATTTCTCATGAGGATTTTTTTTTTGTGGGGAGAGGGAGATTATGTTTACTCTTACAAGACAATTTTAGTAATATGTAAATAAAAATTTAAATTAAAAAAATTTAGTCCTATTCCAAATCAAAAAAATTCTGAAAAATCAAAGTAGAAATTAAGAAAATTATTGAACTAACAAATATGGTTTTATGGAAAAAATAAAATAGATAAACCTTTGCTTAATTAGATTCAGGGGAAAAAATAAAGAAGAAAACCAAATTACCAGTATCAAAAATGAGAAGAGTGAACTTACCACCAATGAGGAAGAAATAAAAGTAATGATTTGGAGCTAATTTTCTCAACAGCATGTCAACAAATCTGACAATGTAAGTGCAATAGCTGAATATTTATATATAAAATATATAATGCCCACATTAATAGAACAGGAAATATAATACTTAATTAACCCTTTCTCAGAAAAAAAAATGAAGAAGCCATTACTAAACTCCCTAAGGAAAAATATCTCCAGCCCCAGACAGATATATGAACGAGTACTACTAAACATTGAAAAAGCAATTAATTTCAATTCCATATAAATTATTTGGAAAAAATAGATGAAGAAGGAGTTTTTTTTTTCAACATGGGACTGATATCCCATGATATCATGGGTCAAGAGCCAAAACAAAGAAAATTATAAATCAATCCCCTTAATGAATATTTATGCAAAAATTTTTAGCAAAGATATTTCAGCAATTTATCGCTAGCATACTACACTAAGATCAGGTAGGATATATAACAGGTATACAGGGATAGTTCAATTTTATTAGGAAAACAATTAATGTAATTGACCATATCAATAACAAACTCAACAGAAATCATATGATTATCTCAAAAGATGATGAAAAAGCCTTTGACAAAATATAGCACTCACTCCTACTAAAAACACTAGAGAACATAGGAATAAATGAAGTTTTCCTTAAAATGATAAGCAGTATTTATCTAAAACCACTGGCAAGAATTATATGTAATGGAGATAAACTAGAAGCATTATTAATAATATCAGGATGAAACAAGGATGCCCACTGTCACCACTATTATTCAATATTGTAATAGAAATGTTAGCTTTAGCAATTAAAAGAAAATAAATTGAAGGAACTAGAATAGGCAATGAGGAAGCAAAACTCTCACTCTTTGCAATTGATATGATGATATACTTAGGGAATGGAAGAAAAATAATTTAAAAAATACTTGAAACTATTAACCAAAACAAAGTAGCAGGAAACAAAATATACCCACACAATTCATTAGCATTTCCATATATACAACAAACAAAGCCCAAGGACAAGAGATGGAAAGAGAAATTCCATATAAATTAGCTAGACAGCCTAAAAATCCTTGAGAGTCTAACCAAGAAACTATATAATACAATTATAGAACACATTTCACACAAATAAAATCAGATCTAAATGATTGGGGAAATGTCAATTGTTTATTGTTAGGCTGAGCTAATTTAATAAAAATGAAAATTCTACCTAAATTAAATTATTTATTTAGTATCATATCAATAAAACTACCAAAAATTGGTGTATTGAGCTAGGAAGAAAATAATAACAAAATTCATATGGAGGAGCAAAAGGTCAAGAATATCAAGAGATTTAATGAAGAAAAAATGTAAAGGAAGGTGGACCAGTTTTACTAGATCTAAAATTATATTATAAAGTAGCAGTCATCAAAACTTTCTATTACTGATTAAGAAAAAGAAGAGGATCAGAGGAATAGTTAGGTAGAAAAGAAAGAGTAGAAAGTGACAACAGTAATCAACTAATATATCAAAAGACCAATTTCTGATAAGAATTCAGTTTTTGACAAAAATTGTTGAGAAAATTAGAAAATATCATAGCATAAACTAGGCATAGGCCAACATCTCATATCCTATAGAAAGATAATGTCAAAATGGATAGAGAATGGATAACAGACAAGTCAATTAGGAAAACAAGGAAATGCCTAGCTGACAAATATACAGAGAGGACTTTATGACAAAACAAGAGACAGAGAACATTATGAATAACAAAATGGATAATTTTAATTATATTCTATTTAAAAAGTTTTGGAAAAAATAAAATCAATGCAACCAACATTTGAAGTAATACAGAAAGCTGGGAAACAATATTCTCAGCTAATCATTCTGATAAAAGAATAATTTCTAAAATATATAGAGAACTGTCAAATTTAAAAAAATAAAAATCATTCTCCAATTGATAAATAAATAACATGAACAGTATGAACAGGCAGTTTTCAAATGAAGGAATTAAATCTATCTATACTCATATAAAAATGCTCTAAATCATTAATGATTAGCCAAAAGCAAATTAAAACAACTTTGAGTTTCCATCTCACATAAATCAGATTGACTAAAATGATGAAAAAGGAAAATGATCAATGTTGGAGAGGATATGGTTAACCTGGAACATTAATGGACTGTTGGAAGAGTTGTGAACTAATCCAATTCTTCTGGAGAGTTATTTGAAACTATACCCAAAGGACAGTAAAACTGTGCAATAATAATAATGATCCAATAATACCACTACTAATTCCAAAGAGATTAAAAAAGGGGGGAACATCCACAAGTTAAAATATTTATAGCAAGTTTTTTTTGAAAAGAATCAGAAATTCAGTGAATGCCCATTAATTGGAGAATGCCTGAACAAGTTTTTCTATATGAATATTATAAAATACTATTATTCTGTTAAAAAATCATGAGGGACAGAATTTTAGTAAAGCATGGAAATACTCACATGAATTGATACAAATTGAAGTGAGTAGAACCAAGAGAATCTTATATACATTAACAGTAACAGTGTGAGATGATCAACTATTATGGATGCAGCTCCTTCCAGAAGTTCAGTAATCAAGGATGATACTGAGAGATCAGTTATGGAAAATGTAGTCCACATAATTTCACACCTATCAGATTGGATAAGATAATAAAAAGGGAAAATGATCAATGTGGAATAACTAAGACATTAATGCATGACTGTTGGAGTTATGAGAGGATCCAAACATTCTGGAAAGCAATATGGAACTATGCCCAAAGAGTAATAAAATTGATCATACCTTTGACCTAGCAAATCTAATACTAGGCCTATATCCAGAAGATATCCTAAAAAATGGGAACATACCCACATGTTCCAACATGTTCATAGGAGCTCTCTTTGTAGTGGCAAAGAACTGAAAATTGAGGGGATACCCATCAATTGGGGAATAATTGAACAAGTTATGGTATATGAATGCTATGGAATATTATTGTTCTAAAAGAAACCATAAATGTTCAGATTCTAAAGAAGCATGGAATAAATTACAGGATCTGATGCTGAGGGAAGGAAGCAGAACTAAGCAAACAATGTACACATTAACCACAACAATATTAGTTGATCGTCTTTGATGGATTCAGCTCCTCTCAACAGTTCAGAGAGCTAGGATAATTATTAGAACTGTTATGGACAATGCTATCCCCATCCAGAGGAAGGAAAACAAAACAAAAAAAAATCCTTCAGAATCTGATGAACACTACATTCAACTTTTAAAAAATTTCTCTTATGTATTTCTTTCCCTTAATCCTAATTCTTCATACTGAAAATGACTAATCTGTAAACATATTCAACACAAATGAGTATGGACTTCACCTGACTTTGTCACTGAGGGGAGGAGGTGGGGAGGGAAGGTGGAAGGATGTTATGTAACTTAAAAATATGCACATGCATATGAATGAATCTTGAAAAACATTTACAACATTTATCTGGAAAATAAAATATCATTTAAAAAAAGAAAGAAAATGCCACACACATCCAGAAAAGACACTATGGTGTTTGAATGCTAAACAAAGCATACAATGCTTATTCTTTAAAATTTCATTCATTTTTTCTTTTTTTTCCCTCACATTTTCCCTTTAATTCTAATTCTTCTTTTACAGCATGTCTAATAGGAAAATATATTCTACATGTACAAGCTTTATCAGATTGGTCACTGCCATGGGGAGAGGGGAGAGATAAAGGATGTTCATAGAAAATGTACAACTCAAAAGTTTGCAAACGGGTGAATGTTGAAAGCTTTCTTTGCATACAATTGGAAATAAATGAATGAATGAATGAATGATTGGATGGATGGATAAATGAATGAAGAAATGCAGAAATGCAGAAATGCAGAAAGGAAGGAAGGAAGGAAGGAAGGAAGGAAGGAAGGAAGGAAGGAAGGAAGGAAGGAAGGAAGGAAGGAAGGAAGAAAAGGAAAAAAAGATTTAGTGCTCTTTCCATTCTGCCCAGTAAAGATAATTGATTCTTTCACATGCCATAAAATTTTTCCAAGAGTCATATACAAGCCAGAACTTTTTTTATTTCTATGAATTTGTCAAAATAAATTCAGTGTGTATTTTCCACTCTATTCCTTTATAGAAAATGGTCAATTGGAATAGGAAAAGAGAAAGTTGAAGTTGGACTACTGCTAATAATAATTCATATTTTTAAAGTACTTTATAATTTTCAGAATATGTTCCTTATAATCACCTTCTGGATTATAGTACAAAAATATTATTAATGAAACTTTACTCAGAAAAGTTGAAGTGACTAGAACTTAATCCCATAGCCAATATTTATCAAAGCTAGAACTCACGATCAGGTTTTCTGACTACCTGGTCAGTATTATTTCTTGTACAGAGATTCGTTTCCATTTAATAATAGTTGCAACAATGGCCCAATGCTAAAAATTCTTTAATGGTGCTTGTAGCAGTAAATAATTTAAAATAATTTTTTGAGTAATATATTAATTTGTCTTGAGGGTTCACAACATATTTGTTTTCCTGTTGTTCTTTTTCCTATTGAAAAGAGTTCATTAAACAACAGGAACAATAATAAAAAAAAGATTTGGGAACTATTACTCTATAGTACATTTCT
>NC_133659.1:178867014-178879514 GCF_037893015.1 Macrotis lagotis | reverse complement strand
ATAGAACTTGCTGTCTCTAGGTTACAGACACCTTCCTCACAGTTCAAGGGCATAAAAGAGTGCTTGTGGTATCTCAGATGCAAGAACACAGGCCAAGAGAGTAGTAAAAACCTCCCTGGAAGAAATGAACACTTGCCAGTCTCTAGAAGTATTTCTGAAAATAGCTGCAAAAAATCCCCAAAACTTGTGAAATCAGCTACAAAAAAAATTGCAAAAAGTTTGTGAAGGTGCACCCTACACAGCCTGGAAGATGATTCCTATTTTAACAAAGAGTTAAAATCAAGTCAGAGACTGGGGAAATGAATAAATAATAGAAGTTAAAAAATCTGATCATAGAAAGGTTTTTATGATTATAAGAAAGATTAAAAACACACAGAAAGGGAAGGCTAGGTGGCACAGTAGATAGAGCATGGGCCCTGGAGTCAGGAATACCTGAGTTCAAATATGGCCTCAGACACTTAATAATTACCTAGCTGTGTGGCCTTGGGCAAGCCACTTAACCCCATTTCCTTGCAAAAAAATAAACTAAAAAAAACCACACACACAGAAGATAGGAAAGATAAAAAATATGAATTGAGCTCAGACAATGGAAGAACTCAAAAGGGATTCTGAAATCAAGTTAGGGTGATGGAGGAAAAATTAGGAAGAGAAAGGAGAGAGATGTGGGAAAATTCTGAAAAATAAGTCATGAACCAAAAGAAAGGAGTTACAAAAGGTAAAAGAGGAGAATAATGCTTTAACAAGTAGTATTGGTCAAATGGAAAAGGAGATAAAGAAGCCTATTGGAGAAAATAATTCTTTAATAATTATAATTGAGCAAATAGAAGCAAATGGCTTTTTGAGAAATCAACAAGCAATGAAACAAAAACGAAATAAAATCAAAAGAATAAAAAAGTTTAGAAGAAAATATGAAATATCTTATTGGACAAACAACTGAACCAGAAAAATATGTTCAGGAGAGATAATTAAAAAATTAATGCACTATCTGAAAACTATAATCAAAAAAAGAACTTAGATATTGTCTTTCAATAAATTATCAAGGAAAACTTCCTTGAGATTCTAGAAGAGGGTAAAATAGAAGTGAAAGAATCCACTAATCATCTCCTGAAAGATCCCAAAATGAAAACTTTCAGAAATATTATAATCAAATTTCAGAGCTTCCAGATCAAGGAGAAAATATTTAACAATTCAGTATAACAAAAAATTTAGTAGCTTCTACATTAAAGGATTGTTGAGCTTAGAATATGATATTCTGGAAGGCAGAAAGCTTACATTACAACCAAGAATCAACTACTGAGCAAAATTGAGTATACTCTTTCGGAGGAAAAGATGGACTTTCAAAGAAATAGGGAATTTTCAAACTTTCCTTAAGAAAAGATCAGAAGTGAACAGAAAAGTGTATTGGAACCATGAAAAGATAAACAGAAAATAGAAATCATAAGAGAATTTACATTCCTAAATGGGAAGATGAAACTGATAACTCATATGAAATTTCTTATTTATTAGGGCAGTTAGGAGAATTTATAGAAAGTGGCAAGGAGGGAGTTCAATATGAAGGAGCAATAAATTAAAAAAGATGAAGTCAAGGGATGAAAGAAGAAGGTACTGAGAGAAAAGGAAATGGGAAGAAAGACTGAGAGAAGTTAATTTACATAAAAGAAGCAAGAAAAAGCTTTTGTAGTGCAATAGAAGAGGAGTTACTGTCATTGGAAATGACACAATGAAGGAATAACATACACCCAACATAACATAAGAAATCAATTTTACTCCCCACATCTCCGACCCTATACCAAAATAAAGTCAAAATGGGTACAGGTTTTAGACATAAATGGAAACACCATAGTTAAATGAATAGAATATAAGATCCATGGAAAGGGGACAAATTTAAGACTAAACAAGAAATGGCATACATTATAAACTGCATAATGAATAGTTTTGACAATATTAAATGAAAATGTTTTGGAATTAATAAAATCAATGCTGCTAAAATTGAAAGGAAAGCAGAAAGCTGAGAAGCAATCTTCAAAACTAGAAGTTCTGATAAACATCTCATTTCTAAAAATATATAGAGAGCTGCATCAAATTTATGAGGTTGCAAGTTATTCCCTAACAAAGTATATGAATAGACAGTTTTCAAATGAACAAATTAAAGCTATGTATATTCATATAAAAAGATGCTCCAAATCATTATTGATTAGAGAAATGCAAATTAAAACAACTCTTGAGGTATCACCTCAAACCTCAGATTGGTTAAGATGAGAGAAAGAGGAAATGATCAATGTTGAAGAGATTGTGGGAGGATTGAGACCTTGATGCATTTCTGGTGGAGTTGTGAATGGATCCAACCATTCTGGAGAACAATATGGAACTATGCCTAAAGAGTAATAACACTAAACAATTTCAATTCTAGCCTTATATCCAGAAGAAATCATAAAAATGGGAAAACTACAATATGTTCCAGAATAGTCATAGCAATTCTTTTGTGCAGTGGCAAAGAATTGGAAATTGAGGTGAATGTGCATCAGTTGGGGATTGTTAAATAAATACATATTAGGGAATACTATTGTTCTATAAAAACCATAAATGGTGGAACTCTAGAGAAGCATGTAATGAATTACAGGATCTGATGCTGAATGAAAGAAGCAGAACCAAGAGAACAATGTACACATCAACAATAACATTGTGAAATGATCAACCTTGATGGATGCAGCTCCTCTCTGCAGTTCAGAGAGCTAGGATAACCATATTAGACTGCCTATGGACAATGCTAACTCTATCTAGGGGAAGAAAAATTAAACAAAACAAAACAAAACAAAAAATCCTTCAGAATCTGATGAACACTGCATTCACATATTTAAAAAATATCTTTTATGTATTTCTTTCCCTTAATCCTAATTCCTCATACTGAAAATGACTAATGTGTAAACATATTTAACAAAAAATGTGCCTGTACAGTATTAACCTGACTGTTCTTCACTGAGGGAATGGGGGTGGGAAGGGAGAGTGGAAGGAAATTTTTTAACTTAACAATATACATAGGCATATGTATAAATGTTCAAAAACTTTCATAACATGTATTTGGAAAAATAAAATATCAATTAAAAAAAGAAATTTTTCTTACCATTCAGTAAACGTAAAAAGGGTACAGTGATAGAAGTGAGGGCAGATTGTAGGAAGGAGTAGTTAGAAGCAAAACGCTTTTGAGGAGAGACAGATTAAAGGAAAGAGAGGATAGAATAAACAACGGAGTGTGAATATGATGTTAACAATAGTAACTGTGGGAAAAACATTGAAACAAGTTTGTCTGATAGCCCTCACTTCTCAAACATAGAGATATGAGCCAAATTTATAAAATATAAGAGCCATTTCCTAACAGTTCTCAGATGAGGTTATCAACATTATGACCACATTAAAAAAAATTCTAGTTCACCATTGATTAGAGTAATGCAAGTTAGAACAGTTCTGAGGTAGCACCTTATACTTATTGGATTGCTTAATAGAACAGGAAGGGAAAATCATAAATGTTAGAGGGAATGTAGGGAAAATTAGACATTAAAACATTGTTGAAAGAGTTGTAAAAATGGTTATAAAATCTGGGTACAAAGGAAATATGCCCAGAGGGCTGTAAAATCATCCATACCCATTTTACCTTGCCATATCATTACTAGATTTGTATTCCAGAAGAGATAAAAACAGGAAAGAAAAGGATCTATGTGTATAAGGATATTTATAATGGCTCTTATTTTGTTGGCAAGTAATTAGAAATCAAGAGGATGCCCATCAATTAGAGAATGATTAAACAAATTGTGTTATGTGATTATGATGGAATGTTACTCTGATATAAGAAATGATGAGCAAGATGTGCTCAGTAAAATCTGGAAAGATTTACAAGAACAAATGAACTGTATTCAAAATAACATCAATAGTGTAGGATGATCAACTGGGCATGACTTAGCTTTTCCCAATAATTCTGTGACCCAAGAAAATTCTGAAGTGTGCTATCCATCCCCAGAGAGCTAATGGTGTCGCAATACAGTTTGAATCATTCTTTTATTCAATGTTTTGATGTTTCTTTTGGGGGGGGGAGAGGAGTCATATGGTTTCTTTTACAGAAATAATATTATGGAAATGTTTTCCATTGCTATACATTTTTAACCTGCATCAAATCACTTGCTTTTTCAATGGGGGGGGGGGAATAAGAGAAAGAATTCACAACTCAAAGTTTTAAAAATGTATACTAAGACTTGTTTTAACATGTAATCAGGGAAAAATAAAATATAATAAAGATTAAAAAACAGGTTAGGGAAAAGGGGATGAAATTGCAAAAAGGAAAACTTTGCCCTTGCCCCACTTCCCAGAAAATTAAATTAAATAAAATAAATCAGTTAAAAAAATAAAACAATTAATATATACTATTAAAGTAGTTTCAACAAGGAAGGTACTCTGTGATAATATCAACTAAATCCCTGGAAGCGAAAATGAACTACTGTAAGGAAACACAGAGGTTTTTATACAAAAATGAGATGAGTTATTCTTTAGCTTTATCAACTTAATCACTTAGTGGAGAGTGGATGAAATGGAAAAAAGAAGACTTAAAAATATTATAATATTAATTTCGGTCAGAGATTGTATCAAATGAAAATTCTAAGACAGAGTTTCCTGATAACTAATAATCTATATCAATCAGGCTAGCCAATAAAAAATATAAAGGGAGACTTTGAAACACCATATGTCAGATGTGTACCTTTTGACAAGGAACTTCCCTGACAGGTGAAGCTCAGTCTTTATTTGTAGATATTTAATGAGAAAGTAGTTAAAAGTCTTCAGTGCTTCCTGCTGAGAACATGGCTTGATCATGAGACTCAGCACACTCGAGGTATCTCAGCAAGGGAAGTCATTAAGATGGACTAAAAAATTAATCATTAATTTTAATATAATGCCATGATATTAACTTTTCTCAGTATAACAAAGATATTAACTTGGATAATATCCCATACACACACACACACACACACACACACACACACACACACACACACACATATATATATATATACATAGACATTAAAATCACATACACATATGCAAGTGCATATACATATATGGTCAAGAGGAGCCGGGTTAAAATCTGGACTCAGATATTTACTAGTTGTGTGACCTTGAGCAGATCACTTAACTCTATTTGTCTCACATTCAGGGCTATCTCCAGTTGTCCTGATTCATATCTGGCCACTATACCCAGAGAGCTCCAGAAAAAAAGGGAGACTGGTGACTTAGCACCGCACCCCCTCCATCAAATCCAATTCATTTACATGTCATGTTATCACCTCTCTGATGTCATGATCTTCGGGAATGAAACATAAATATCATCAATAGCAGCATGTACATAAACACATACACTGCAATACACATATGCATATCTTTTCAGATGTGCATTGATTTTGTTTTTCAATCATTTTTCAGTTTTGTCTGAATTTCCATGACAAATTTTTTGGTTTTCTTGGCAGAGATACTGGAGTGGTTTGCTCTTTCCTTCCCCAGCTCATATTGATGTAGCAAAGTATGGTAGGTAGGCAGAGGAAGGGATAGAGTTCTGGGTCTGAAGTCAGGAAGACACATATTCCTAAGTGCAAAAATATCCTCAGATACTTAGTAGCTATGTGACTCTGGGCAAGTCACTTTATCCTGTTTGCCTCAGTTTCCCCATCTATAAAATGAATTGGGTAAGAAAATAGTACTCATTTTGAAAATCATTGTTTTACAGTTTTCTCTGGAGCAGTGAAAGCTTATTGGAATTGCTTTGGGTAATTTAATTTTCATCAGAGCACAGACTTGAACCCAGCTTTTCCTTAATCCAAAGGTGGCCTCTTCTATTATTATTTCCATTTTACAAAGAAGAAAATAGTTAAATTAAGATTGATTAAAGTTAAGTGATATGTGTTAATGCTGCTTTCTCAGAACTGGAGATTTTTAACAGAAAATTTTAAAACTTGCATATTGAATTGAAGAAGAACCAAAACACTTGTGACATTCTTTTTAAGAGAACCATTAAAGAATATACACATTTCTCAGTTCTTTATCATACATATAAAAATAGATCATATTTTAAAGTAAAGGAAAATTATTGTCATTTTTAAAATTTCATTTGAATGTTTTAAGGCAGCAATATAAAAATATCAGAAACACCAATTCTTTCTCAACAAAATAAATTGAGTATTTCAAACTTTAAAGAAAAATAAGTTATAAAAAAAATCATTAAATCTTTCCCAATAAGATCAAGAGTAAAGCAAGAATTTTTACTATTTTTGTTGTTATTAGAACTAGTATTAGGCATGTACACTATATCATAACCAGTAAAATAAATTAAAATTATAAGTACTGTTTAAAAGGTGACACAAAAGTAATAAAACTTTACTATGCTTCACTTTCAAATTGTAGAAAATCAACAATAACAACAAAAAAGATAGCCTCAACAAAACAGCACATTTTTTAAAAATTAAAACTACAAAATGCATCAATATACCAGTTTATTACTAATAAATGGGCAGGTATAAGATCAAAAAAGGACCTTTTGAAATTTTAAAATCAATTACCTATCTGTGTTTTACCCAATAAATTAGTTATTGAATTTAAATATATTCATTTGTAGTATAAAGTTGAAGTTAGTAGTTAGGATGAAGAATAGCAATATCACCCAGGATAGTAATTAAGAAAACTTTTTTTGCTATTTACAAGGGTATGAGAATAGCTTCCAGCTGGGAATAGTACAAGTATGTGGCTTCCATATCTTTAGTCCAAAGCAGTATTCAGTGGAATGCCTGTGGATATGCAATAGTACTGACACCAAGATCATAAGATCAAAACCCTTCAGGTACAAAATTTAGGTAAAATTTTAAACAAAGAACCAATAATCCATAGAGGCACGATCATGGAACTGCCCCATCATTATGGGGAAAGGTAATGTGGCAATCTGAACCAATGAAATAAAAAATGTGGGACAGGAACTCAATAAACTTAACTAAATTTTCCACACAAGTAGGCAACTCAAAGTAGTTTGAGAATGGAGTGCTTGGTCTCTAGTTTATTAATCTTTAACATCTCAGCACCAAAGGAGTGTAGCAGGGGCTAGGGCTCTGGCAATAAAAACCACTTTTTTTTTCCCTGTTCACATAATCATGAAATGACTTTTTTAGATAAATAAATAAAAAATTAAATAGATAAATATTCAAAACTCATGACTAGCATATGCATACATAATAAGCATATCATTCAACTAATCGAATTACTATGTATATTTGGGGCTAATAAATTTGCCAATCTTTCTAAACACATTTTTAACATTGATTTTCCAATTACATGAGTTCCACATTTTTCTACACCCTCCTTGCCTTCCTCCACTTCCCAAGGTAGCAAACAATTTGATATAGCTTACACATGTACAATCATATTTAACATATTCCATATTACTCATGATTTGAAAGAATTAGACCTAAGGGAAACAAAATGATGAGGAAAATATATATAAATTTTGAAAATGAATATAGTATGCTTTGCTCTGCATTCAGAATCCATAGTTTCTTCTCAAGAAGGAGATGGCATTTTCCTTAACAGGTCTCTCAGGATTGTCCTTGATCATTGAACAACTAAGAGAAGATGGTTCCATCATAGTTGATCATCTCACAATGTTCTGTTAATGTGTGTACAGCATTCCCATGGTTTTGCTCACTTCACTCAACATCAGTTCATGTATCTCTTTCCATGTTTTTCTGACATCAGACCATTTATGATTTCTATTATTTTTCTTAACATACTACAATAGTCATATTGTAAAAGTAAATATAAATTCCCCGAAGAAAGAGAGACCTCAAGAAAAACTAAAGGAGGGGAAAAAAGTATGCTGTTTTCAGACACACTAAGTTCTGTCTTTGGGATAGATAGCATTCTCTATCATAAGTCCACCAGATAGAGTGCTTCAATATTTTTCCCACAGTTGCTATTGCTAATTGCATTTCCCTCCATCCTATTCTCTCCATCCCCATTTAGTCTATTTGTTCTATTATTTACTCTATCTGTTCACCCTGGCCCTCCTCAAAAGTGTATTACATCTGACTACTCTCTCCTACAATCTTCCCTCTCTTCGAAAACCTACACCCCTCCCTTCCCCTCCCCATCTTCTTTCTCCCATCCCTTTCCTCTTCAATTTTCCTGCAGGGTAAGGATAGATTTCTATACCAAATTGAGTGCGTATGTTATTCTCTCTCTGAGCAAATTCTGATATGAATAAGACTCACTCATTCCCCCTCACCTTGCCCCTCTTCTACTCCACTGCAAAAGTTTTTTCCTTGACTCTTTTCTGTGAAATACCTTCCTTCTCTCTTCCTCTCCTTTCCCTTCTCCCAGTACATGTTCCTCCCATTAACATCAATTTTTAAATATAGTATACCTTTAAATTCGACCCCCTCCTGTGCCTTATCTATATGTGGTCCTTTTAACTTCCCTAATAATTTAGAAAGTTCATACGAGTTATAAATATCATCTTCCCAAGCGAGAATAAAAGCAGTTTAAAATCATTACCTTCATGATTTACCTTTCCCATCCCTGAGTCCTATCCTAGTTCTCTGAACTGCTGAGAGGAGCAGCTTCCATCAAGGTTGATCATCTCACAATGTAACTATTGTTAATGTAAATATTGTTCTTTTGATTCTGCTCCCTTTGCTCAGCATCACATTCTGTAACTCATTCCAGGCTTCTCTAGAGTCCAACCATTTATGGTTCCTTTTAGAACAATAATATTCCTTTTATTATTCATGTACCACAACTTGTTTAGCCATTCCCCAATTCTTTAGTCAATCCCATCAATTTCTCATGCTTTGTCACTACAAAAAGAGCTCCTATGAATATTTTGGAACATGTGGAACTTTTCCCATTTTTTATGATTTCTTCTGGATATAGGTCTAGAAATAGATTTGCCAGACAAAGGATATGAACAATCTCATTACTCTTTGGGCATAATTCCATATTGTTCTCCAGAATGATTACATCCATTCCTAAATCCACCAGTAACATATCAAATGCCCCAATCCTCCCACAACCTCTCCAACATTGACCATTTCCCCTTTTTCTCATCTTAGCTAATTTGATTGGAATGAGGTAATACCTCAGAGTTGCTTTAATTTGCATTTCTCTAATCATTAATGATTTGGAATATTTTTATATGATTATATATAGCTTTAATTTCTTTATTTGAAAAATGTCTTTTCATATACTTTGATCATTTATCAACTGGGAATGACTTGCAACTTTATAAATTTGATACAGTTGTAGAAATGAGACCTTTATTAGAACTCTCAGTTGTGAAGATTATTTCCCAGTTTTATGCTTTCCTTCTAATTTTGGTAGTATTGATTTTATTAGTGCAAACATCTTTTAATTTAATATAGTTAAAATCATTCACTATGCATTTTATAATGTACTCTATTTTTTATTTGGTCATAAATTGGTCCCCTTTCCATAGATCTGATATATATATATAGTTTCTTAGTCTTTTAGTTTATCTATATTAACTTCCTTTATGTCTAAATCCTGGCCCATTTTGACCCAGTTTTGGTATATGGAGTTAGATGTGTATCCATGCCTTGTTTTTGCTATACTATTTTCCAGTTTTCCCAACAATTTTTGTGAAATAGTGAGTACTTATCCAAGAAATTGATGTACTTGGGTTTGTCAAACAGTAGATTGCTATAGTTATTTACTACAGTTTCTTTTGAAACTCTCCTAATCTACTCATCCATTACTCTATTTCTTAACTAGTATCAGGCAGTTTTGATGGCTATTACTTAATGGTATAATTTTACATCTTGGAGAGCTAGGACACCTTCCCTTACATTTTTTCATCAGTTCCCTTATTATTATCATGACCTTTTGTTGCTTCAGATGAATTTTGTTACTATTTTTTCTAGTTTGGTAAAATAGTTATTTGGAAGTTTGATTGGTACAATTCGTGTTTTACTTGAATGCTTTGGATATAGGAGCTCTGACTTTGTTATCTTCTGAGTATGCATTTTGATCTATCATAGGAACAAAGTAATACCAAAGTAAGATTTTTTTTTTATTGTGTAATTTTTCCATTTATCCAGCCTATGACTTGATTTTAACTCCTAGCTAAGTGAAGCTTTCTTTCCAGGGTGGAAGACACACTATCCCAAGACACACTATTCCCAGCTATTTTCAGGGACCTGAAAATTCTCAATTTCATCAAGGTCTTAAGAGAGACTATGAGTGCTCTCTTGGCCCTTGCTCTGGTCTATGCATGACCACAAACATTCTTTTCTTCCCTGGAACTGTGAGAAGAGTCCCTTCTTATCTATGGCAGTGATCTCTGTTGACCTTCTACTACTTTTCCTTAGACTGGGGCACCAGACGTTGACCCGGATCTTAGTATGGATGAGGCCACAGAGTCTTGCCTCAGGAATACCTAAGACACTTCTGCTATCTCCCCAACCCCCTTGCTATTAGTGGGTTGAGCACTATGTAAGAGCTGCTGGGGAGGTTCCTGAGGCCAACTACTGGTCCCTTGAAGCTGGATGTGTGCTAAGTCCCCCACTGGACTAGGTTCTGCTCTCACTCTAGTGTGGCAGAGTTTTCCTACTGAGTTTTTCAATTGTTCTTGACAATCTGAGGGCTGAGAGGTCTGGAAACTGCCACTGCCTCCATGGACTCCAGGTGCTCACCAGCACCCAGGCCCCCAGCAATAAGTTCCTGGATGACTGGAGCTGGTTTGCTCTGATTCAGCCTGGGCTGCTCTGTGGGCCCTTTCTCACCCTGGTGCACAAACCCTTCCTGTGGATCTTCCAAGTTTTCTTGGGATGGAAAATTGTTTCTCTTTCTTTTCTTTTTTGTTCTGTCACTTTGGAATTTGGTTAAAGTCAGTATTTGGAGTGGTTTAGGGGAGAGCTGTCAGGAATCTCTGCCTTTACTCCATCATGTTAGCTCTGCCCCTACTAAACTGTTTTAAAGAAATAGATAAAATTGTTTTTAAAATAACAAGGAAAAAAGACCAAGAATACTATAAAAAACAATTTTATAAAAAAGGAGCCAAGAGGATGTGGAATTCCTAAAGTTCATTAAAAAGTGACAATTAATGAACATAAATTTTATATCAATTTTTATTTAACAATTTTATTTTATTTATTACTAAAAGGTGTAATACAATAGATTGATACTTTATAAAGCTAAGAACACAAACTCTTTATAAGATTTATAGAAACTTTTTATTCATGTATAAAAAAGTTAGGCTTTGAGTGGACCAATTCCTGAGGAAAATGGTTGGCGATTTATCAGAAAATGTGCTTAGATCATCTTAAGCCATGCACTACAGTAAAATAGAAATTTATATAAGATCTAAATAAATATTAAAATATTATTAAATAATATTGAAATAATATTAATATATTAAAACTTTATGAGAAAACCAAAGTTTTTCAGAAATATGAATGAAGCTGTAAAAGACAAAATCAAAATTGATTATGCAAAATTAATTAAAATGTTATTTTTAAATAGAAAAATAGCTACATTTATTTGGAAAAACAAAAAAGTCAAAAATATCAAAGAAAAAAAATGAAAAAATATCTAAAGGATGGAGGTTTATCAGTATCATATCTTAATATTATAAGGCAGTAATTATCAAAATTATCTGGTACTGGTTAAGAAATAGAAAGATCAGTGAAATAGAATAGGAATAAAATTTATAGCAGCAAATAAACATAACCTTGTACTTGACAAGTGTAAAGACAAGATATTGGGGTGGTATTATAATATTTGGTAAAAATTGTTGGAACAACTGGAAATCATTATGGAAGTAATTGGGAATGGAAAAATATCTCACAATATATCACACAAAATATCTCACACTCATATACTAAGGTAAGGTCAAAATGACTTAAAGAGAAATTTGACAAGAAAATTAGAAGAACATGGGGTATATTACTTATACTTTTGGAGAGGTGAACAATTTATGATTAAATAAAAGATAAAGAACAAAGTTAGATATAATATGAATAATTTTGATTACATTAAATTAAAAAAGGTTTTATATAAATAATATAAATACAGCCAAAATAAGAAGGAATCAAGAAAAGGTTTGGGGGATTTTATAGACACTTCATTAGATAAAAGTTTCATATCTAAAATATATAAAAAGTCTTTATCATATCTATAAAGAATACAAGTCATTCCCCAACTGATAAATGGTAAAAAGGATATGAAAAAAGTATTTTTTCCAAAGAAGTAGTCAACTAAATTTTATTCATACAAAAAATGCTCTAAATAATTATTGATTATTGAAATACTCTAAATAATTATTGATCATTGAAATGTAGAAATATTTTTTACACCTACCAGACTGACTAAAATGATAGAAGGTGACAGTGACAACTGTTGGAGAGGATGAGGTTAATTTGGGATTCTGACTCAGTGTGAGATTCGGGATTGTAAAATGACCA